>NC_070578.1:30584428-30890354 GCF_027409825.1 Scomber japonicus
GAAATGTTCATGTCTTATCTGTTGTGCCTGTGCGCTTTATCTGTTTTCACCGTGAGATAGTGAGAAACGTCTTCTCGATTCCTTTGTATGTGATTGAATTGACAATAAAGCTAACTTTGACTTTGACTTTTGCTTTTACAGATGCGGTTGCTGACATGATAAGGCACCAGTGTAATGGTGCAACTGATAGTACAAACAGAGAAATCAGTGTCCAGGAGTAATAAGATTAAGGAAGCATTTACATTGTTCCAATACTCCAGATAAATTATTCTAAGCCAGATCCTTCCATTATGTGTCCAAACAAAACTAACTTTTCAGTCCAGGCAGTTTGATGAGGCCAACAGTCTGGCAAATACACATGAAATATATCTCATAACATGTTTGTGTTTCTGGCAAGTTAACTAAGACACTATGCAAACAAACCCGTCTTTGTCTTCCAGCAGACAAACTCCAGCCAGAAAAATGGCTGCCAAGAAAAAACAGGCAATTTATCTCAAATGTTGTCCATCTGACAAGTTATTCAAACCATTTCCTCATAAACTGCAAGCCAAGGAAAAACAGTCATTCTAACTCACAACATATTTCTGTCTTTCCATCAAGACATTTAATGTGCAAACTAACACATCTGTTTTGCAAACAGCTCTATAATAAGCATACTTTGTTGTGGATCTGTCAGTGTGGTGAAGGCTACACAAACAATAATCAATTTATCAGATATGAGGTCCAGGAATTATTCATGCTGAATTCTCAGTGAGTAAAATCTTATGGTGAAAAAATAACACTGTAGCCCTCTAGTGGTCATGTTCATATTTTACCTTTAAAATGGGTTGGTTGGTCAGAGCTTCATTTTAAATTCTGGTAAAGATCCCAACATTTAAAACGTGTGAAAATGTACATAAAATTATACAAGACATACAAAATATTTTGATTTGATATAATGATGTTGCCAAAAAAGCTATTGAGTGTTTAATTTGAATGCTTTACTCAGTGCAAACATACTGCTTCAACAAAGAGCTGAAACAAGCTGACACATAATTTATATGTGTCAGACATATGAAATATTTCTCCCATCTTAAATCTAATTAAAGGGAAATAATAAGTTACACTGAATTAGCCTGAATTCCCTACACCAGTCTGTGTCCAGTGTTAAAAACTTGTATTAGCTCTCAATTAATCTTAATAGATGTTGATTATCTTGGTGAAGTAGACAGATATACTTATTACACTCTGCATTGCATTCATTATCTATCAACTGTAAATACCAATTTAATAAAACATTTATAAGTTAAACGCCTGATGTTCCCTTTGTTAAGATTAGCCTCATTAACCAGTTACTCCATTAGTGGAGGAAAGCTGACAGTTAGTATGCTCTGTATGAAACAGTGAGGAGAGAGGAGACTGGCAGATTGCCTCTGAGGTTGGTGCAAAATACTGTTAGTGTCTTCACATCTTATCATGGACATGCATGCATATTTATGATGAAGGTACATGAACAAGGAGAGAGAGAGAGAGAGAGAGAGAGAGAGAGAGAGAGAGAGTCTTCCCTGTTGATAACTTTTGACAGGTATTTCTATTTAGTGGAGAAATACTCCATTTAGGTTAACATATTTTCTCTTAACGTTAGACTTTAATTTACTTCAGACAACCCATGTGACTTCATTAGACATGTGGTTTGTCATGTGACTTGGATTAAACCCCATTAACTTTGTCATATGTATTTATTTAAAACTTATATCAACTGGTCACTTGCTCCATGTTACTGGCTTTGCTTCCCCCTTGTGGATGAACTGTCTATAACCTCACACTGAGCTCTTGTGTATCTATGTCTGTCCAAACTCATACACCATGGACTGCCTGCAAAAGCCAGTAACTTGGCTTAGCAAAATCCTTAGTTTATGTCTCAAGAATAAATATTTATGTCAATGAACTGAAGCCATCAGAACGAGAAGCCTTATTTACAAACAAGAGTCAAAAATGCTCAGCCATTATATCAATATAATATATATAATATGTACTCTAAGTATTTTCCCTCTACATCAGAGGGAAAAGGTATTGTATGTCAGCAGCACTGGGGTCAGGAAATAAGAGGAAGACAGCTGCATGCAATATAAAACAGAGTGGGAGAAATAGGGGAGGAAATAGAGAAGTGCAAGTTATAATGACCAGACTGAGAGTAGGACACAGTAACCTGAATGAGACTCTCCACATTATTATAGGGAAACATCCAACTGAACTTTGTAAGCCTCGTCAGTAGGGTTGGGAAGGTTACTCTGGAAATGTAATAGGTTACAGATTACTAGTCGACCTATTTAAAATGTAATGAAACTATTTCATTTATTTAATCAAAGTAATGTAACTTATTAGGTTTTGATTCCTTTTTGACGAATGTTTCCAGCTGTTATAGGGTAAGTCTTCTTCCCAAGTACAGGTATTTTTCATTAATACTGACATGATTTATAAGGGAGATCATTTCTTATTAAGTAAGATTTGTCTCTCATTTGAAAATGTATTCATTAGTTCATCTAGATTTTGGAATATAAAATAAATATATTTCATGAGAAAAGTCAAAAGTCTGGCATGGGTTTAATTGGTCCTGTCACATAATGTAAGCCCATTTGTGCTCCAAATAAGCCCATGTCATGATTTATTTACCAAATATAAAAAAATATATTTATTTTAAAGGATTAAAAAAAAAAATGAAAAAATGAGGCGAAAAAACCCTCCTCCTGAGCAGAATATTAAAGATGTAACCCCCTTTGTAATCATCAACATTTTCATAAGTAACTGTAATTTAATTACACATTTAACTAGTTACTCTCCAACACTGCTTGTCAGGTACCAGAAACAGTGGTGGTCTATAACATGCACTTAGTAATATCAGGAAATATGGCTGGGGGTGGTGGTATGATGGAGGGAATGAGGAGATCAGGGTTGACAGGAGTAGGTTTGAAGGGTATACTGGTGTGTGTGTGTGTGTGTGTGTGTGTGTGTGTGTGTGTGTGTGTGTGTGTGACAGAGCAGGAAGTGTTTCTCGTCACAGGATTCATGTAGTAGGTAATCTAACAAACCGGAAGATAGCAGTAATGCAAAATCAAGGCTGCAAGTCGCCATTAAACCCCGAAGAAGAAGCAGCAGGAGCAGTAAGAGAAGAAGAAGGAGGTGATAATAGCGTTTGCAGTAATTATTATTAGCAGTGTTTATCATCTGCTCCTCCAGGATGGACATAAGGAAAAGAATTGAGTTAGAGCTTCGGAACCGCGCTCCACCAGATGTAAGTAAAGTCAGCTTCACTTACTGCTGATGTTTCACTTTCACTTCATCTTCCATGTCTTGACGTGCGGATATAAAGTTTCTTGCACATTGTTGCTTTGGGTGCATGCATCATGTATACAGTGGGCAGGTGCTGCAGGTGTGTTGGTTCAACTTTTGTGCAGCTTTATATATGCAGTTTGAGAATGCAGCACAGCTTTATATGCCATATTAATGCCATACAAACAAGGCGAGCAGTATGAAGAGCCATATTTGTAACTTTTGATCTATGGACAAGCCCCTTTTAGTTTAAAACTCTCCATTACTTTATATAGTTTGATGTGCCTCATAATAAAATGAGCATTCCTAGTTAATTGGCCCACCTCTATCAGGCATATGAATCAACACCTTTTTCTTCTATAAATGATCATTTCAATTCAGATAGAGAGCCAGTATCACACCTCATCACGCATAAGAGACCATTTAAATAGCAATGCACCATGCTGAAATCAATGCACCATACAGGATATAATGTGTTTAATAGACTATTAGAGTTGTCATTCAGATTATCCACTATTATCCACACAGGGTGTTTTCACAGTTTTATGAAACCCCCGAGCAGTGTTAGAAAAAGTGTTCATATCCTTTAGGTAAAACTTGAAATAACACACTATAAAATTACTCAATAACCACTTAAAAGAATGCTATGTAATGTAATAATTGTGTAGTAATGTGATTAATATGTAGGCAACTATGATTATTCTCATGATTGATTCATCTGTTGATTATTTTCTATATTAGTCAATTCAATGTTTGGTCTCTAAAATGAGGGGAAATATCAATCACTGTTTCCCAAAAGTCTCATTTTGTCTCAACCAACAGTCCACAACCAAAATATATTCAGTTTACTGTCATAGAGGAACTAAAGAAACCAGAAAATATCCAGAGTGGAGAAACTGAAATCTGGAAAAAATACTCAAAATAATTAATTGACTCTCAACCTAGTGGATGTTTCAATCAATGCTTGACAACTAATGAACTAAAAGACACAGCTGTAGCTGAATTATTATGACTGATGTAATAGTGTACAAGCTTCACTCTAATTGTGATTTTGGTTTTTACTAATATACTTATATTTCTGCTCATGAATAGAAAGACTGAACAGTTTTTGCTGTTAGTTTATACTTGATTTTTTAAATCTATTTTCTTCAAGTTTGACAAATGCTGACCACATGTATCTGTCCATTTCCTAGGTCAAAGACCTTGTGCTAGACAACTGTCGCTCGAAAGAAGGCAAGATCGAGGGTCTAACAGACGAATTTGTGGAGCTGCAGTTTCTAAGCGCAATCAACATCGAACTGACGACAGTTGCCAATTTGCCAAAGTTAAATAAACTCGAAAAGGTTGGTGTCTCTCTACACAAAACATATCTATGATTTAAGCTGCAATATGTTTTTGCATATTTTGATTATTTAATTGATCAACAGCTTGATCTCAGCGATAACAGGATCTCAGGAGGTTTGGAAGTGCTGCCAGAGAAATGTCCCAATCTCACACATCTCAACCTCAGTGGCAACCAAGTTAGAGACTTCAGTGTAACAGAATCATTGGTAAGCAGACACTCTGAAATACTGCACCATACAAAGCCGTTGGGCTGTATTAAGCTGCATTATTTATGAAATGTGCTATTCCTTCTAACAGAAAGAATTGGGGGCTTTGAAAAGCCTAGATCTGTTTAACTGTGAAGTGACAATGCGGAATGGCTACAGATCCAATGTATTCAGGATACTACCCCAGCTCACGTACCTGGACGGGTATGACAGAAATGGTGTAGAGATGCTGGATTCTGACGAAGAGGATTACGATAATGAAGACGGTCAGTCTGACACTACAGCCAAAGTGCTTCATAGACCTTTGTATGGATAGACGTCTTCTTCTTTTTCTTTTTTAGCATAATCTTTTTAGTACGATTGTGTTATGCACATTTGGCTTATAAAGACTGGTTTTACCCAGATGTAGATGACTTTGATGAAGATGAAGAAGACGAATTGGATGATTTCTATGGAGAGGTGAGATGAAAACAAGAGATTTGCCTTATGTAATTGTTTGAAATGTTTAATTATTTTAATCATTGATTTATTGCACAATATTTAGTAGATTTCCCCTCTATAAATCTTAAAATGTCTTGTTTTGAACAACAGCCCATCATTTTAAAACAAATAGAAAAGCAACAAATCTTCAAATTTGTGAGACTGCAACCAGAGAATGTTTGCCATGTTGCTTGGAGAAACAACTGCAATGATTAATCAGTTATAAAATATGCTGCAGATGAATTGATTGTTGATCAACTGATAATTGAATCGACTAATTCTTTCAGCTCTAATGAAAACTACATGTAAACATCTGCTAGTTTTCTTCAGTTTCTCAACATGTTCTCACCCCTGACCCCATTTACAGGATTGCAAAGGCCTTGCTGGCAGAAATCAGAGACCTCTAACATTGCCTGGTGTTAAGAAATGATGACATATTACATTGATATTGTAATGTATCACACAATACTGAAAAACCAACAGTCTAATACTCAGAAGATGAATCACTTACAATGATATGAAAAAGCAAATTCTCTCTGTCCTTCTGTGTGTGTCTCTCTCTCTCTCTCTCTCTCTGTGTGTGTGTGTGTGTGTGTGTGTGTGTGTGTTAGTACACTCAAGTCTATTTTTTGATCTCTTACAGGCAACTGGCGGAGCCTGATGGTTTCTGAGTATCAGAGAGTTTAATGAAATGGCACCACAGCAGAAGTGCTGCCATGTGGAGAGAAGTGGAAGAGCTTGGATTATTCAGCAGCGACTGCTCCTTTGTGCCTTAATGTGTTCAAGTTGACTTGTTAAGTGATGGTTAAAAATGTATTTAGAATACTTTTTTTTGTGATCACCTAAAGACAAATGAAGGTGTTGAATTGGTTGTTGAGAGAAGTGGAAGAACTTGATTATTTGACAGCAACGGTTCCTCAATGACATCACTGTACCATGAAAATAATAATGTGTTTGAGTTCAATTTCTTTGTTAAATAAAGATAGAGCTACAGATTGGTGATTTTAATACATTATTCATCTTCACATGTGCTTTAGTTGATCTAATGAGGATGTTGTCATCAGAATTTAGTTTCCTCTTTACAGTCCACATATTTGCTCTCAAATCCTCTGATGAGGATGAAGAAATGATACCCCCATTATTTCCAGAACCTGCCCAACATCACATCTCCATTGATTCTGTCTCTTCTTAACAAATATCACCCTCTTGTGGTACATTAACTCTTTTACAAGTTCATACTTCAACAAGCCTGCAGTAATATTTTTTATGAGGGAAACATCTTTAATGAAGGAATGTTATTTCTGTCATATCTTCTGAAATATGTACAATAAAAAGACATTTTGACTCATAGCAGGAAAAGCAGGTTTAATTGAAACTATTAATGATGACTCTCCTCCGTTGAACTGTGTCACATCAGTGAGGCAGCATGCGCAGTGTTGTTAATGTGAATTAATCCTGTGCTTTTCCTGCTATGATATGTCAAAATGTCTTGACCTGAAAATGCCTGAATTATATTTACACCTGTCTACACACTGTGTCTAAATAAACCTACATTTTATCAATAGTTCACATTTTCTGTTCTGTCACTGATAAAAACCTTGTTGTCTTCACAAGGACTGAAAAACAGACTTAAAAGGGTTTTCTGCTCATGTATTATTAAAGCTATACAAAGTTTGAGACTTTACAGGTCAAAGAAATGATACATTTTTAATGCTCCTTTTTCATGGAAGACATTTTGATTTGTCAACATAAGAAAGCTCTTTGTGAAAAGGTATGTAGCAAAGTAAGAGTGATACTTTTCATTTGTCATAATACTGACTTATTTCCAGATAATAAATCTCTTATTAGTTGCTGGGGTAGATTCTGTCTGTCTAAACAAGTTGTTTTGATAGACATCGAGCTCACTTCAAAGACCAACAGCTGAGAATCTAACGGAGAATGCCTGCACAGAAAATCTCAAGATGTATTTATTTTTAAGTAGAATTATAGACCACACGTGCAGGCACTTTATTAGTGTTTGTGTAAGTTAAAGACATCTGCAACATCACTTATTGACTTGGGTTACGAAAGCACTTTCGATTTAAAAGCTGATTTTACAGATGTAGTTGCTGAAATTATAAGGCCAGTGTAATGGTGCAACTGAGTACAAACACAGAAATCAGATATCAGAATATTTCTGTTGTGTGTCCAGGAGTATTAAGATTACAGAAGCATTTATTCCAATATTCCAAATAAATTAGTCTAAGCCAGATCCCTCCAATATGTGTGATGAGGCCAACAGTCTGGCAAATACACATGAAATATATCCCATAACATGTTTGTCTTTCTGACAAGTTAACTAAGATTTGTGCAAACAACCCTGTCTCTGTCATCCAGAGTACAAACCCCAGCCAGAAAATCATCTGCCAAGAAAAAACTGGCAATTTATTTCAAATGTTGTTCGTCTTATTCAAACCATTTCCTCATAAACTGCAAGCCAAGAAAAAACAATCATCATTACTCACAACATATTTCTGTCTTTCTGACAAGAAATGTAATGTGCAAACTAACACATCTGTTTTGCAAACAGCTTTATAATCAGTGCAGGAACACTTGAACATTAAGAAAAAAAGAAATGTGTGAGCAGTGTGGGTGTTTGCTCAACCGCAGGATATGAACTTGTCAAATTTATAATAACCACAGAACCTGATTATTCTCTTTAAGCACAAGCCAGGTTTTTGTTTCAGATAGATGTCCTTACCCAGCTATGCTCACCGTCTGCAGCCACTACAGTCAGCTGTGGATGTGTCAGCATGATGAAGGCGACACAAACACCTCATCAGCTGTACTGTTCAGGCAAACTTTTGATTTGTAGCTCACTGGATCATAAGGAATAATTGATGTAGTGATGAACATGAACTAATGTCATATCCTCACTAACACAATCAGAGACTGTTTCAAAAGAGCTATACTGTACTTTGTAACCACAGTGTTTATCCACATGGGAACACTCAAATTAAAGCTGAAAGCCATCTCTTCAACCTAATGTTCATTGTTGTCACTTAAAATCCAATTTCTGGAGTACAGAGCAAACACAAAACAAAAGACCTTAAAGGAAGCTTTAAGATGTATCTTTGAAGCGAACATTTTTGGGCTAAGACCTTAATCCCAATTCAGAGGCCTTCTCTCTCAGTGGAAGCTTGGGAAGTGAGGCTGTACCTCATGACCAGTCACCCACACTTCCAACCCAAAGCTAACAAAGAAGTATTACTTGAATGGCAGATAAAATGGAAAATCATTTCAGCCCGTGATGGATAATAACTGGCAAACAATGTACCAGTTGATGTAGTAAATATATCTGTATCGCTACCATTTCTTAATGTGTGATTGTGTTAGCCTAAGTACTCGACAGCAGCTGCCAGCAAGAACAAACATGTTTATTTTGGTTTTAATTATTTATATCATGCAGTGACTTCTATTACTTCGGTTCATTATTTACCAATGACCATATAAATCTGTGGCTTATAGGCTTATAGGACTCTGCCCTAAAGCATCATTAACAATTGATTGATAGATACACATGGTCATTTTCTTCATATTCACACCAAAGAAGTTTGTATTATAGGCCACATTTAGACTAATCTTTTGGATGGGACGGCCTTGTTCTACCTTTATTATGTAATCAGTTTTGATACACCATTTTAACTCTGCCATCTGTTGTTATGAAACCACAACACAAACTCTACACCACTCAGTCTACCTCTTACTGCAGCCAGCAGGTTGAAGACACAGAGCTCCAACCTTAAACTGTTGAAGGTTATGCTCCCAGCAAACTCAAATTTTGCACAATAATATATCATCTTTTTTTTCAAATATATGATTGCATAAAATAAAGTTGCATGAAATACATTTCCACTTCTTAATAAATGCTCTAATTCGGTGGTATACATAATTAATTAGATGGCCATCACCATACATAATGAGGTGCTTCATATCTGCAGCTGTCAACTGTTAAAAGCTTACTGGACTACCCAAAAGTGTCTTGCTTTTATTAAGGATCATTAAATGCTACTGAACTTTGTGCATGGTATATTTGCCCTGTTCTCCTGAAATATTGGTATGCAGCAGATGACACTATCAAAGAGGACAGGCTGAGTCTAAAGGTAAATGCTTTACCTGACCTACAAAATTTCCAAAGGAAGCTCCTCTGCAACTGGATTATTAAAAAACCCTAGATTTCACATGACATTCAAGTCTCTGTGCTGCCACACTGTGGGTGAAGTTTGCAGGTGCAGGTCTGGCAGTGTGAAACAAGACTACTGGTAGTTGTAGCTGTGGGAGCATCATTTTAGATGTAAATGCTGCTAAAACATGAAGCCCTTGAACTGTCACTGGTGTGAAAAAAACATGGTGATGTTTCTGAAAATATTATAAAAAACATTTGAGGGTCAAAGTACATCTTACAGTTGTACTGCAGAGCTCATTTGCTCATCAGTTGTTGATCAGGTTCAGGAATTATTCATGCTGGATTCTCAGTGGGTAAAATCTCATTGTGAAAAAGAACACCCTCTAGTGGTCATGTTCATATTTGACCTTTTAAATGTGTTGGTTGGTCAGTACAAACTCATGCTGTGTAGCCAAACCCACAGAGCTTCATTTTAAATTATAGTAAAGATCCCAACATTTACAACAATACCAAATAAGTCAGGTAAAAATGAGTTAAAATACTTTAACTCAGTGCAAACATCATACTGCTTCAACAAAGAGCTGAAACAAGCTGACACATAATTTATATGTGACTGTCAGACATATGAAATATTTCTCTGATCTTAAGTCTAATTAAAGGGAAATAATAAGTTAGACTGAATTAGCTTGAATTCCCTACACCAGTCTGTGTCCAGTGTTAAAAACTTGTATTAGCTCTCAATTAATCTTAATAGATGTTGATTAGCTTGGTGAAGCAGACAGATATACTTATTACACTCTGCATTGCATTCATTATCTATCAACTGTAAATACCAATTTAATAAAACATTTATAAGTTAAACGCCTGATGTTCCCTTTGTTAAGATTAGCCCCATTAACCAGTTACTCCATTAGTGGAGGAAAGCTGACAGTTATATGCTCTGTATGAAACAGTGAGGAGAGAGGAGACTGGCAGATTGCCTCTGAGGTTGGTGTAAAATACTGTTAGTGTCTTCACATCTTATCATGGATATGCACATTAATGATGAAGGTACATTAACAAGGAGAGAGAGAGAGAGAGAGAGAGAGAGAGAGAGAGAGAGAGAGAGAGAGTCTTCCCTGTTGATAACTTTTGACAGGTATTTCTATTTAGTGGAGAAATACTCCATTTAGGTTAACATATTTTCTCTTGACGTTAGACTTTAATTTACTTCAGACAACCCATGTGACTTCATTAGACATGTGGTTTGTTTTAAGTCTTGGATTAAACCCCATCAGCTGTATTTATAATACTTATATTTATAACAGTATCTGTGTAAAACTTCTATCAACTGAAAAAATAAAACAAACACACTATCTATGGATGGTCACTTGCTCCACATTACCGACTTTGCTTCCCCCTTGTGGATGAGCTGTCTATAACCTCAGACTGAGCTCTCCTACCCGCCAACACCACAGATTATTCATTGAGAAGAAGCCACTCAGTGTAGCTCTGACTGCCCAAACTCATAATCCCTTCATTAGTTTCTCATTTGTGTAAATCTCATGAGTCGTAACAAAAAGTGGCTTCACTGCATTTTTTTGGAGAGTAATACTGCACATGAAGGGGTTGAGTAGCTATGTATATATCATTCACATGAATCAGAAAGAATAATAGTTTATTATTTATGGTAGAGAATAATGATGGAACTGTAAACATGAAATTGTAATTTTATTGTTAAATTTGTATTTGTTGCCCCCATTCATACCGCTTGTATGTTGTTTAACATGTTGGTTGTTGTTTTCTAGTCTGCCTTTATGTATACCGCTGAGGTGAAGTCAAACAAATGTTAATACCATACTGGCAATTATTACATCTGCATGTTTTAAATTTCATTTAAGTCATCTGATAAGACTTTTGGTCCGTACATCTCTTGTGATTGTGAATATCTCCTTGATTTAAGCTATTAAATATGTTTTTAATCTTACATTCTCTGCTTTCATATGATAATGTGAAAATAAACAAAGTCAATAATGAAGTAGAGGCACAACAGATTTTGTCATCCTGATTTTTGGGTCAAGTCTGTTGAAACAAGTGAACACTGTTCAGTTTTGTAACATGTTTATGTTTTACTTTATTGTTTGTCTTTCTTGTTTTGTGAATAGTTGGACAAATGTGTTCTGAGTATGTGGTTTTATGATAAAATTAAATAAAACCCTATTAAAAAATGCTCTATTATTACCTACTTTAAACAAAGATTTAAGCAGCATGGAGGTTTAATAGTGACACTGATGTAGTCCTCATTTCCCTGTGGCGTGTACTCAGTGTAAAAACCAATTTATTATTACATTTATCCATGTAAACTTAAAACAACCAAACCTCACACAACAAAACCCCACCCAGTTTTATAAGGCTGGCTCCATTGGCCTGTGTGTCTGTAAATCCGTTCCCTCTTTATTTGCCTGCTGCCATTGGTCGGCGGTGACGACAATCCCGAGACGTGCTCCCGCCCACCGATCGGATCAAGTTTGAATGAACAACAGCAGCCTGTTCTGGAGGTGGTAGTTGCATTTGCAGTAATTATTAACAGTGTGTATCATCTCACGGGTGCGCTGATCCAGGATGGACATGAAGAAAAGAATTCACCTAGAGTTGCGGAACCGCACTCCGTCAGATGTAAGTCGGGCTTCACGTCTCGCTTGGTGATGTTTCACTCTCAGCTAATGGAGAATCTTTTCGTGTGATGTCTTGGCGTGGGGGATACAAAGTTTCTTGCAAGTTAAAAAGATGATGCAGGCGTCGGGTCACATTGTTGCTTTGGGAGCATGTTTACAGTGGGCAGGTGCTGCAGGTGTGTCGGTTCAACTTTTGTGCGGCTCTAAGCTTTTCGTGTGCAGTTTGAGAATGCAGCACAGCTTTTTTTATGCCAGCGGTATAAACAAGGCAAGCAGTATGAGGAGCCATATTTGTAACTTTTGATCTACGAACGCGCCCCTTTTCGTTTAAACCCCCCCAGTTATTGTTATGTACTCGTTGTTTGATGTGCTATCTGCATGCTTTGACCGTAAAATTGCATTCACCTGGCGAATTTTAAGCCGTGCACTTGGCGCGTTAGGGATGCGGATACTCAAAGTCATGAAATTATCAATGATGCATAAAGATCATAGCCTCCAACTATCGCCTTACAGCTGCATCCTAGACCCCTTAGTTGCTCACACTAGCCGGCTGAACTCGTCTATTTCTGCAGGAAGTGCATTCAAACAATGTAGCAACACAGCTTACACCGGGGGGATCCTGCAGCCCGTGCAGCCCACTACTGGAGCCACAGTGCGCACAGACGGCCGAAAGAAAGCGTCGTTAGTGGGGACCTTTACCAGCCGGCAGCCTGGGCGAAAACACGCAGAGATAAAATACACAAACACGCCCGCGTCGTTGTTAACTACTGGGCGTTTGTTTAGCTGTTTCCCCCTCGGCTTTGCCCCTCTTGTTTTCTTTTCGACCACCATGAAAACAAGACGGTCGAGCCGCGTTGTTGCTCTAGTTTTCCCAGAACTAGGACAAGCCGCCATTTTACTGAGTAACAAAGGCATTTCGAAATACACCGAATATCCCCGTTTTTATTCGACACAGACGACGAACGATTCAGCATACCTTCTTATACACAGAAGTCTTATACACGCCATCAATCCAATCGGCAACTGTTTAGCCCAACCAACAATGAAACGTTTGCCTGGCAGCTATCTAATCGGCTTTAGCTGCCCCTCCTACTCACAAATGACCCTGTGCACGACTCGTAGGTCTGTTTGCCTCCGACTTGTTTTCACTAATGTTGCCTCTGCGCCGCGTTAACACGTCTCTTATTACACTTCTGTTCGGTTAACTAGTACAAATAACCGGACATAAGCCGCCGTAATACGTCTATTTCTACTGAAAAAGGGGGGAAAAGTAGCCAAACGTGATATTTACGTAACGGAAAGTAGAGCCAACACATCGCGACACCTACAGCGTTGAGATGAGAAGCTGTTAATGGAACGTTGATGTAACGTTTCTCTCTTTTTTTTTAATCGTTCCAGACCTCAGCACTGATTGGCTGAGTCACATTCTAGAACGACACACCTGTGACCGCATATCAGACCTTTTTAAATATCAATGTCTAATACATAATCAACTCATAGAGGATACAGTGTGTTCGGGGTTGGGAAGGTTACACTGGAAATGTAATAGATTTCAGATTACCAGTCACCCTTTTAAAAATGTAATAAGTAATGTAACTATTTGAATTACATAATCAAAGTAATGTAACTGATTACAGTTGATTACTTTTCTAATTTTCTAACGTATGTTTTCAAGTTGAGATGTTTTTTTTTCATGGACACTGACATGATTTATAAGAGAGATCATTTCTTATGGAGCAAGATGTATCTGTCATTTGAAAATGTATACATTAGCTCATGTTTTATGAAAAAAGTCAAAAGTCTGACATGGGTTTAATTGGTACTGTGACACCATTTAAGCACATGTATGCTCCAAATAAGGTCCACGTCATGATTTATTTACAAAATATTGTCTAACCCTAACCCTTCAAAGAATTAAATATATATATTATATTAAATATATGTATTAGTGAATTGGTAGTTAGTGAATACATATATTCACTAACATGTTAAATATTAAAAGATGAGGAAACAACCATCTTCCAGAGCAAAATCTTAAAGGTTTGACTTCAGATGTAACGGCCTTTGTAATCAATATTTTCATAAGTAACTGTAATTTAATTACACACTTTCACTTATATGTTTCAGTTACATTCATTTATGTAATTAAATTATATAACCCTGTTACATGTAACTAGTTACTCCAACACTGAATGTGTTTATTAGGTTGTACATCAGGGACTATGTTGATGGCAGAATAACTTATAATTATATGTTCGTCATTAACAAACACTTGTTCAATGTTTTCCTTTTTTTGATTAGGTGTAGTCACAGTTGTATGAACCAATAAGCAGTGTTAGAAAAAATAGTAATATTCTTACGGGAAAACTTGAAATAATACACTATAAACATACATAATGTTTATTAATATTATTATAATAATCTGGCAATGTGATAAATAAGGCTGCAACTAATGATTATTTTCATTATAGATAAATCTGTTGATTTATTTTCTTGATTAATCAATTAGTGGTTTGCCAGAAAATTAAGCAGCCAAAGTTTCCCAGAGACACCAGAAAATATCTATAGTGGAGAAGCTGAAAAGATAAAATGTTGCCTTTTTTTTCTTAAAAACATTACTCTCAAAATAACTGGCAGGTAATGCTAGATAGCTGATTGCGTAATTGACTAATTGATGCAGCTCTAGTTGGATTAATGTGTAAGCACCATCTAAATTGTGATTTTGGTCAACGTGGAGCTAATTTGAACCACTTTAAATACTGCTCGGTGGTCTAATCTATCATAATTAAATATTTCAGTCAAATTATAGTAGTGGTAGTAAAAGTATAATATAATAATTCAGTCATTGTTACAGTAGATATGGTTTTGAAATTAATCAATCAGGTAAATAATCCTACTTTAGTTTGCTCATTAAATAAATACTTTAACTTTTAGCTTTTGAGGAATAAGAGTTCAATGTCATCAATAATATAACGTACAATTTTTATGAAAGGATTTTAGAGAGAGACTGATCGATTTTGCCAATAGGTTATATTTTGTGTACTCTGTATTTGATCCTGTAAAGATCTTTAACAATTTTCTTCAAATTTGACCAATGCTCACCACATGTATCTGTCCATTTCCTAGGTCAAAGAACTTGTGCTAGACAACTGTCGCTCGAATGAAGGCAAGATCGAGGGTCTAACAGATGAATTTGAGGAGCTGGAGTTTCTAAGCACAATCAACGTCGGACTGACAACAGTTGCCCACTTGCCGAAGCTAAATAAACTCAAAAAGGTTGGTGTCTCTCTACACAAAACATTTCTATGATTTAAGCTGCAATATGTTTTTGCATATTTTGATTATTTAATTGAACAACAGCTCGAACTCAGCGATAACAGGATCTCAGGAGGGTTGGAAGTGCTGGCGGCGAAATGCCCCAATCTCACACATCTCAACCTCAGTGGCAACAAGATTAAAGACCTCAGCACAATAGAACCATTGGTAAGTAGATATTCTGAAATACTTGTAAAAAAAAAAGTTCACTATACAAAGCAGTATAGCAATATTGAGCTGGATTGTTTATAAAATGCGCTATTCCTTCTGACAGAAAGAATTGGGGACCCTGAAAAGCCTAGATCTGTTTAACTGTGAAGTGACAAACCTGAATGAATACAGAGACAATGTATTCAAGCTACTACCCCAGCTCACGTACCTGGACGGGTATGACAAAGATGACAAAGAGGCACCGGATTCCGACAACGAGGTTTACGCAGAGGGTTTAGATGATGACGAAGACGATGAAGACGGTCAGTCTGAGGCTACAGCCCAAGTGGTTCATATACATTTGTGTGGACAGACATTTTTTAAATAATGTTTGTGTTTTGTACATTTGGCTAATAACAACTGGTTTCACCCTGATGTAGATGAGGAGGAGTATGATGAAGATACAGCACCAGGAGATGAAGAGGAGGAAGAGGGAGAGGATGATGAGGAGGAGAACGAAGAAGAAGACGATGATGACCTCAGTGGAGAGGTGGGATGAAAATAGGAGAATTGCCTTCTTTATATGTTGAAATGTTTCATTATTGATTCATTTGTATTAATATTTTGTCTTTTTTGGCTAAAAATGTCAGCAATGAAACATGTCACAAGTTCCCAACATTTACTGTTATATAAGACCTCAGAGTAGCCTGGCTAACACCAGACCACATCTCAATCTCATGTGAGATTGAGGTAGGGTCTGGCAAGGAGCCGTTCATTTCCTTGTATTTGAGGCGGGATCAACAAATGCCGATCAAATGCTTCTGTACGCTACTGGACAAACTTACAGCCAATCATATCAACGATAGACGGTGACGTTTTCAGAGCCTTTAGGGAGCAGCGCCAACACCGTTTTTATGAAGGAAAATCATGTAGCCAAAGTTTTTGTTCTATTTTCAAAGTGAACTTGCCTTCCAATTTATTTAGCACACAATCTACTGCTGCTTTGAACTGTTGCTGCACCTCTGTGGCCGCCATGCTGGATGTAAACAGAGTCGCTCTACGCTCGTCATCGCCTTGAGCCCGCCTCCCCGTTCTGTGATTGGTTCCCTATCTCAGGCGAAAATGTTGTCTTGGTGGCCATGCTAACTTTCTGAGTGAAGTAGAGTCTCGCTGGAATAAGAGTATGGGTTTACCCAGGCTAACCTCAGAGGGCAGCAAAACGTCCCATTGTAGAAGCAGGAAACAGCCATACACTCCCCTATTTTCTTAAAGTTGATCAATCCTCAAAATTGTTGCTGACAGGACGACGACTAATTGTTTCAGCTCTTAAAATGTTCAGTTCTTTATAACCATACTAACTTGTCTCCATCTCTTTACGAAGGAGGAAGAGGACGAAGATCTGAATGACAGAGAGGTTGACGATGAGGATGACGAGGGTGAGTAAAACTGGCCGACGTTACCTCGGACATTCAGAAAAACACTTTATTTATTTAGTCCACCACAAAGTTGATGGAAGGGGAAAATTGCGTACACATAGCTGTTATCAGGAGGCATTTACACCTGAAAGAGAAACTCGACAGGAAACAATGATGTGCTTGAATCTGGTGTCTGTGTCTAAAATGTACTCTTATCTTCTAGAAGAGGAGCGAGGTCAGAAGAGAAAAAGGGAACTGGATGAAGAAGGGGAGGAGGACGATGACGATTGAGAGTCCTCTCGAAGCTAAGTTGTGAACTGTTTTAAACTTGTATCTCCCAGTCACTTCCCAATAACCCAATGTATTCCCCCCCCCCCCCCCCCCCCAGTTTCATATTGCAGTAGGAGTGGTTTTTGTTATTGGCCAGTCAGGTAGAGGGGGTCGTCTGGAGAAATAAGTTATACAGTTATCTACCTTTGATGCTCCCGTGTTCCAGTCTTTACAGTCCACTTTTAACTGCTTTGTGGACACAAATTTTGTAATATCAAATAATGGCAAAGATAAACCTTTTTAAGAAATGTTTGTTTTCTCACCGTTTGTGTAAGACCAGTTTCTGATGACTTCTGTATTTTAAGAACCCCCCCCCTCCCCCCCTTCAAAAGAAAAACACAAAACAAAACAAAAAAAAGAGTGCATGTCTAATACATTTTAAAGTCAAATACTGGATTTCATGTATGGCTGTCCTCTCCTCGTCTTAAACTTTTTTTTTTTTTTTTTTGCATTGTACTTCTCTCTCTCTTTTTTTTTAAATGTAAGTTATGTGTTTGTAGTGTCACCAGTATGCTCTCTGCTGTCCTGGTGTGAAACTTCTGTCTGAACATGCACAGTGTGACCCTCACAGGGCATATTTTTAAATCATAGCAAAAAAATGTCTGCCCTTGTCAAAGCTGCTCCTCCTCCTTAAACCCTCAGCTTTGATAGTTCGGAAATTACGTGTTCTTGTAAATAATGACCAAATCTATTTTTTTGTATTCTCTTTGATGACGGCAGACATTGAACAGACAACTGAGGTGAAACTATGAATTGTAATAAGATATTAAATATGTATGCTGCTTTATCTAAAACACGCAGTGTGAAATTTCTTGAATCTGAACATAACTTTGTATGCATAATCTTTCCATAAAGAGAAATGTTCAACATCTGAATTCATTATCGCTTTTTCCATGTTCTTTTCACACAGGTGGCAATGTTTGAATTTGTAGTGGTAGTGTAGAGAAGTTCTTGATATAAATGGAGGTTACAACTGCAACTATGTGCATTGAAAATGTATTGTTTCAAAGTGTAAACTCTGGAAAACGGTCAGTTATTTGGACTTTGTTTTCACTATTATATGTAATGGTCAAATTGGCCTACCTCAGTGATTATTCACTCTTTGTTAAATCCACTGTCATCAGCCAAATTATGTTTCTTTTTCCCTCCCATTCACTTCAATAAATCCCTTTTATATATGTTTTGTGGTCTGTGATCATTGTACAGCAATATGTTCAAGTGTATGCAGATGTGTTGATTACACTCATAATGTACCCTCTACTTTGAATAAAACCTACAATATTACCAAAAACAAGTATAAGACAAGTATACCAGGGAATTTTAAACTGGGGTTTACTTGTTCTTTAAAATGTCAATCACAGCATCAGTGCCAAACAAACTCGGAGCAATTTCCATGGTAACACTAGTTTGTCCAAATCACAATGCCATTCAACAAAGTTTCAGTTATTTAACAGCATAAACCAGCATGTCTGCCCTGTTACCCTACCTTACCAAAAAAAGCAATCAGTAAAGCAGTTGATTTTTAGCCTTGAATACACCCACATGTGAGCCTTTGACATAGCACAGCTCCAGCTGCAACTTCACCTGTCTTTTCACTAGTTGTAGTTGACCAGTCTCTGGCAGCTTATTTGCCCGTTAATACTTTCATTGTAGCCTTTTATTTTTCCTGCAAAGAAAATACATATTTACCATTAATGTGTCAGTGGTTCAAGTCTCTATTAAAAGGGTTTTTGTATCTTTTGTTCAGGTTTAATTGTAGCCATAAAGCTTTGGACCCTTTTGTCCCCAGTATGATGTGATCAGGGATGACTTGTGACCTTCTGTCTCTCACTTGCTTTTAACTTACTGGAGGTAACAAATTCTCACTGTGCATACATCTGACCCCACCAAGATTAGTAATAAGACAAGCCTAAATAGTGATTGGGGTCTTAATTGAAAGACAAATGGCATATTAGCAGTATTGTTTTGGTAACTGCTTGAACCTGGCTGGCATAACAGAGCAAATAAAACATTAATCAAGTCATCACTTCTCTTAACATTCAGAATGAAAGAAAAAAAAAAGATGTTGATGATAAAACAGAGGCATTTAAATGGCAATTTATCATAAGTATGTTGATGTTATCAGTGGAGAAGGAGAGGCAGATGACCTGGTAGTCTCTAGAGCAAAGTTACACATCTACAAGTAAACATGACTTAGTAATAGTGATATATTAGTTTAAATGTAAAAGAATGGTTATTATTAGTTTTTTTACTGCTAGGAATAGCCAAGAATATGTTATCATACCTTGTCTGAAGTTATGTCGTTGGAGTCAAAGAACTTATACAATTTAAGGTCCAGTTTCACAAAAATCTTGCACCATTTCAACTGGAAACATTCAGTAAAATCTATCAAGCATCACAATCATTACTTGTGCAGCCACATCGTCAAACAACTGGATTAACAAGTAAACATGTTATTAGCTAAAAAGGTAAAGTGTGACAAATAAATAGAAGCAAATATACATAACCCCCCCCATCCTCAAAATTAGCCCTGAAACCAAACAACAGCCAGAAAATTTTCCCTTAAGACTCTTAATTGCAGAGACAGTCGACATCTGGATCTGTGTCTTTCCTGCTGCTTCCTCGCTGTTTAAAGAAGGAATAAAAACACTGAAAGTGAGTGAACTATTCACTCTCCTTGGGAATAAAGACTGCATTTGTGTAGCTGTGTGTGAGTGGTGTGAATTAAATTTTATGGCCAACATTTGTAGATGAGAAAAGTTGTTACAGGATAAACAGCTCACTGAAACACGTGATCCATGTCTGCAAGAGCTCTTCTTGTCTGTCAGGTGCAAACTACTTCACGTCAGCCATTTTGAGATGATTCTGCATCTCGCTGCAAACTGAGTCTGCAGCAGGGTATAAGGCCTTGGGGAAGAAAACTAAGAGCCAGTAATTGTCTTTTTATCCTCCAATTTTGCCTCAGAAAAAAAAGAAGTCATGGAGGTTTGGTCAGTATAGGAAGATGAGATCAGGGGTGTTTTTTTCATGGTGATCAGGCATTGCCACATGGGTGATAGGGTAGGCATGGTGGCTGAGATTAAGACAAAAACCTAGGAGGTCTGACTGAGAACATGCAAGAATTGATCATCAATCATGATCATCAATTTAATGTGGCAATCCATGAACACTGCCATGCCTCCATTGTGTAACATATTTGTCATTATTACAATATTCCAGTAATTAAGACATTATCCAACAGTTATCATATTATTGTGTGCACTATGCAGGGCAGCAGGGATGAAGTTATGATATACTGTAGTGTGATATATAAAAAAAAATGGGGAAGGGCTCAGAAGCTCGTTGGAGGTCAGAATTGGAGGCAAAGCAAGCAGCTTTGCCAGTTCAGAAGGCTTAGAGGTCAGACGTTGTTGGGGCTAACGTTCTTCAAGTTGTTGAGCTCCAGCTCCAGCTGGCGTATTCGCACATCCTTGGTGGTCAACTCCTCTTTAAGCCGCCGCAGCTCGTCCTGCTGCCGGAAGAACATCCGCAGGAGCTGCATACAGAAAAGTGACATGAAAGAAAATGCATGCAGCAAATACACTTTGACACACAAATGAAAAGGTCATAGCAGCGGAAATCTGCAGACTGCACTACAATGAGAGAAAACTTTTGTAGTCACTACAGGAAGTTGAGGCAAGTTTGAATTGTTCACACCTTACAACAGGACATCACCTACTTCAGCATTTTTCAAAACACTGGTGTGTTAGTTGACAAAACAATCTCACCTCAAGGTCCATTTAGTAGCTGTTCTGGATCACATCCATACATCATACTCATAAATATATTTAACAAAACATTTATGATATGATTTAAAGCTCCAGAACGGCTGTTAAATAGACCTCGAGGGAGATTTTGTCAACTGCTGACTCAAAGGTCAAAATTAAAGTTGGTTTGATAAAAACGTGCCCTCACTAACTTTTCCCTAAGCAATGTTTTTTTCTTTCAAGCAAATAACCCCTTTAGTCAGTTAATTTTTCTGTTTCTTCTCAATCATTTGACTACATCAACCAGATACAGCAAAATCGCCACCTCCCAACCCTTCGATCCATCACATCAAAGAATCCAGCCACACGATTGTACAACAAAAACAGATATCAATATATTATGTAATATGTCAGTGCATTCAGTTTGCTACTGGGACATTATTTAATGCATAATTAGTTGTAATATTCTCACTCTCTATAATCTCTTGCAACTATTTTCTAAAGCTATCTTTATCAGGTACTTTTATAGTAAAAGAACAGCAGAATAAATCAGTTTTATTCAAAGCGTTACTTCAGGGTCATTGAATTTCTTTTTTCAGATACCTCGTTCTCTGTCCTGGGAGGTACGTTCTCCAGCAGGTCGATCCCATTCACAACCACACTCTTCTTTTCCTTCACTGGGGCCTTGAACACTAACTGGCTTGGCCGGTGGTAACCGTCCTTCAGAGACATCAAGACTGGGTCTGTTTGTACACAAGGAGCAACAAAACACTCCTAAGCATGTGAAAACCAACACAAAGCACAAAGAGGCTTATGTCCTCCATGGGAGAATCTATTATGGCTCAGGACCAGTTTAACTTGATATGTTTAACTTCTATAATTGTAACAGGAACATTCATAAGTCTTTGGTTTGCACACTAGAGTGTGTAGTTTTGAATGTTTTTGTGTTTTTCTCCCATGTGAAACTGCACATTTCACATGGGAGAAAGAGATGCTCATTTTAGAAGGCAATTTGTTGGTCTTTGTTATGTGATACACTGATATTACTGAGAGCAGAAATGATGTAGAGGACAATGAGTAATGATGATAATGAAAATATGACATGCAAACAGATTTGAGTATTTTACTAAATACACGTTCACCTCTTGGATTTAGTTTAAAATTGTCCAACACGATTCATGTGGCACATTTTCATTATTCTATCCAGTGTGTATATAAATCTAAATGATTAATAGACATATATACATGCAGGCACACAGGCAGGAAGTCAGACATATTTTTTCTACTGATTTCAGGGACACGCAGTGATGAGATTCCTTGGTTGCTGCAGTCACTGTTAAAATATTGCATCTCTTCAGTGTTTTCCAGTTCTTTTAAAGGGGAAACTACAAATATCAATAAAATCTAGTTGTGTCCCAAATGTTTGGTCCTGACGTCCACTGCAGTGGACATGAAATAAAATAAATTAAGAGTTAACTTCTGAATTTTCTACGTGTAATACGAATGAGAAAAAAAGATAGAATTAGGAATAAATCAGGTCTGAAGGAGTTAATGATGGATTAATGGATATAATCGATAACAGTTTGCATCATGTTAGTGACAACGGAAGCCATGTATTTATAAAAGTGAGTAAATAGCTGGCAATAAAAGACTAAACACTTTCAGAGCTTAATTAATTCTAGCACATCAACACTGACCTTGCTGACAAATGTTATTCATACTGACGAATACGGGATGATTAGTAATTTCCCTAACACCGGTTTATATTTGGCGAGAGGTAGCTGCTGTTAAAATGTCTCTCCACAAACTAATCCAGTGTGTGTCTAAAGTGTTGTTTACCTCTATCAATGCCACTCAGCCATTCGCTGGCAGACAGCGCAGGTTCTGTTCCTGCTGTCATGGGGTAGATGTCCTCCTGGTATGTGTCTGACTGTAAAAAACCAAACACCAAACAACATGTATTCTTATTATACTGATTTGATTTGATAAAGGTAATACTGTATGGTTTATTATATAAAGCATGGAGAGAAGGTCATATTAAGCAGTTTCAAGCCCCCACCAGTACAGTTGTTCTCAAGTCAAAGAGACAAAACATCCTTCTTCATTGTGATTAATTACCTCTGTCTTTGTTTGCTTTCACCTCTGATTTGTGACTATTTCTGTTAATTACAAGCCAGCATATTTACACTAAGAGATTCTGATTAATGCCAGGAAAACCATAATTGCTCTTGTATTTAATAATAATCTGAAGAACAGAGTAGAACCAGTATTTAATTCTTACTGACCCTCCTTGGCACAATCATGGATACAGGCTCGATCAAGCCCTTCAAGGTGACCAGCTTGTAGAAGCGGTACACCTCGCAGGCTGACACGTCCAGCCCGTGCTTTGGCATCACACCTGCAGACAGGAACAGAGGGGTGTGATGACACAAACATAAAATCACCAATACCCAGAATTCACGACTACCTGGAGAACCATAAAGGAGAGAAAAATATCAACCTGCTGCAATATGCCAGCTCTGGACAATTTAGTGGAACCCATTAAACGACATTTTAATTTATCTGGCTCTTTTTTTTTTCTTTCACTCATTTTATCCTTTCAGCCATGTAAAACCACAATTACAGCAGTTTCTAGGCAGAACCCATTCCCACTCCCATCTCTAATGACTGCTAATGAAGTAATTAGGACCCTTCTTTTTAGCTCTCAGCGGGAGGGATCACATATTGCTGATCATTAATGACTTACCTAGTCCTTTCTGTGGGGCCGGGGACCTGAACTCCATTAGGTACTGGATGTACGGTTTCTCTGTGGTAATCTCGAAGTAACGTATGTTGCCGTCCCCCTGCCAAGACACAGAATGTGGCTATTAAATTACAGTTAAAGTGCTCTTACAAGTCAACCAGTCACTTAATGCTTGATGTACAGCTTCATCTATCAAGAACAAAATCATTTACTCTATTTAAAGGTATTATATGCAAGAATTGTGAAGCACATTACTTGTATTAATTGCCTTCTCTTTTAACTTAAAACGTGAGACCTTCCCTGACTGATTTTTATGCAAAGGACTTGAGCAGGTTTTTCTGTGCAAATCCAAAGGATGTGATGTTTATGCAAAATACACAATGATTTTATGAATGGCCCTCCATTTTGTTTGTATTGCACACGAGGATGCACATGCACATGTGCTTGAGCAGGTGATACAAAGTCCTGTCAGTGTTTTTACAATACTGCACTTACAACCCTTCATACATAATTTCTCATTATAGTTTGCTATTCAAACACACCAATGCACATGAGGGACATTAGTGACTTTGCATCTTAAAAGTGATGACAGTAAAATATTTTCAAGATGTTTCCAAGTCTCATTTTTAAAAGTATTTTAATAATGTTTTTGACATCCTGCAAACTGATACACAAACTTGATATGATGACTACTAAAATAAGTCAAGAGGACCTATTCATATAAGCTATGGCTAATGAACTATGGCTGGGTGTCAAATACAAGGTAAACATATCTCATTTATCTCTATCATATCTCTATATTGTTGTGTCTGTGATCTGTATGCTCATAAGGTTCATCTTGCTTCCGTTTCTTCCTGCTTCCCACTAATTTGGGATCCCAAATGAATGAATTTATTTTTGTTTGTCAGCTTATCTTAATAGTTAAAGACTATGCCAGTAAAAATCTTAATTTTTTACCCACAACACTCAACAGTAAATATGAGAAAGATTACAGTGACGCAGTAAGGAGCAGTGCTGACCTTGCCTGCCAGGTACAACATGTGTGTGTCAGCATCATAGAAGGGAAACAGCAGTCCTGAGAGGCCGTCTATATCCTCCTCCACAATTGGCATGGACAAATCCTCCTAGGAGGAGCAACACACAAATGGAATTAAACAAACACACTTGCTCCACCCACTCTGGTATTATCATGAGCTATATGGAGATGTTGCCTCACCTGATCCCAGAGAGCGATCTGCCGCGTGTTCCAGCGTGAAACCCCTGTGGTGAGCAGTCGCTTCAAGTTGCCCAGGAACACCACGCGGTTTACGCGGTGGTTCTTACAACTGGCTTGCTGGTGGAACAGCACACAAAGATAAAAGTGAGGCTTTGATGATAAATGGTCCTGCTGAGAAAAGTTCATACTCTGATATATTACTGGACTCATTTATTCATCATATGCTTGTAATACTACAGATTATACGTGACAAGATTTAGAATTAGTCCATCTAAAACACATCAAAAACTCTTGTGATTAGTCAGACCTGGAGTCTTCAGGCTGTTTCACATTGTGGATAACCCAGGTGGCATACGATCGATACGAAGGAACTCCTCAATATTTAATGCTATACAATTATTATACAGTCTAAGAGGTTTTTATACCAGGGAAAATGTATCACATATACTTGTCATAATAGCAGTAAAAACAATGCTCCTCTGTTGTCCTTTATTGGAATCTATATTTCAGGTACAGAACATTCAAATGATTTGTCCTTTTTTTTCAAATCAGAAACCATATTATGGTGATGAGGCAGCAAGATCACCAAGCACAAATATATAGAAAAGTGGTGTGTACCAGCTACAGACATTTTTATATTAGTATGAAATATTAATTAAATTAATCAAAATATTAGCTTTGAAAATAGAATTAGTTAATTGTAGCTGCAGTTTCCTCACTGAAGTGTAGGGGGTCAGGCTCTGCTGGAGAGCATGTGAACACCCAAACGTGCATCCATATGTGATTGTCGAGAATCTCATTTTAAATCCATGGGCACTCGTATCCTGCTATAACAGCCTCCACCCTCCATAGGATTTTGGAACCAGTCTGCCACAAAGCCATTAATGAGGTTGGCCACTGATGTTGGGTGATATGTACCTGGCTCACAGCTGACATTCGAGTTCATCCCAAAAGTGTTGGATGGAGTTGAGATCAGGGCTCTGTGCCAAACTGACAAAACGTTTTTTATGAACCTTGGTTTGTGCACAGGGGTATTGTCATGTTGAACAAGGAAAGACCATTTCCCTAACTATTGTTCGTTGGAAGGACTATGTTGCCAAAAAAAATCATTGTATGATGTCGTAAGATTTTCCTTAACTGGAACTGGAAATTTTGGTCATACTTGCCACTAATACATCTCATTTTATTTTCTTGAGGTAAACCAGAGGTTCAGTAGAAGTGAATACACATTTTTTTTTACTTTGATATACTGTTTATTTAACCAAATAATCTTCAGTGTGTGTATCAGTCACACACTAAAGGATATTGTAAGAGTAAAGCTCTCACAGTTGTTTCTCTAATGTGTTAGGATGCTCTCTAATAAAAATAACAGCCCCTCCCTCCCTCTAACCTGAAGGACTCTCCCAGAGCGTGGCTCAATGACACGCAGCTTCTTGTCTTTACAGCTGGTGGCCAGCAAGCTGCCGTCTGTGTTGAAGGACATGCTGAGGATGACGTCAGTGTGGCAGTCGATCATTTTTACTGGCTCCCCGATCTCCAGGTTCCAGATCAGGATCTGACAGAGTCAGGAAAGATTGTTTGGGTGGAGTTGTTAGATGGCTGCAGAGCTTGAGTCAATGGCAAGATTATGTCACAAGAATTTGACTTGATGTGTCGACTGGAGACAAAAGAATAGTAGACCTAAGTATATTAAATGACTCTGTGCTTTGGAAATAATTCATTAAAGTGTGTTGAGGGACAGTCAGTACACTAGGGCTGGAACAATGTTCAATATTAATTAAAATGGCAATTCTATTATTTAATCTATTCATTGCTAAGTCCATTTAGTGTTATAAGTGTGAAATATGCATCACAGTTTTCCAGAGCGGAGTGTTGTCTTTGGAGTGTTGTGTGACGAATAGACCAAAATCCAACACAATTTAGTTTACAGTGAGATAAAACGGACACTGGAGCCAGATAATGTTTGGAGTTTTTAATTGATTGGACCTCAGCAGTTACTTGATTTTATTCAATTATTGTTGATTAATTTTCTGTTGATCAACAAATTGATAAATGAACTAATTGTTTCAGCACTATGTTACACCATGACAAACAAATTAAATCCTACAGCATATATATCAGTTCTGCAAATCACATGTTATGTGTTCATCTTTGAAGAAAACTAAGACAGTGAATATATATCTGCTGTGACTGTGAAATATTAATACTTTATACATTTTGGTTTCATGATGGCATATCTAAGAATGAATGTTTCCTTTAATCTGCATTTACTGTGAAGGCAAATTAAGTTCTTGGTGGCAACGTGTACAGCATGTTGATTTGAGTGAATTGTGTCAAGAGCTGCTGTCGAGGTACCTTGTAGTCGTAGCCGGCGCTGAAGAGGATGCCGCTGCTGGTGGGGTGCCACTCAATCAGACCCACCCGTCTGCTGTGACCATACAGCTCCAGCACCGCCTCTGTCATGTTGCGCCTCAGACCACCCTCTGGGATCTCCCATACTCGCACCTTCACACAGACACAGAGAATATAAATATAAATATAAATGAAAACATTGTTGATCATCATAAAGCATACAGACATAAACACAAACATATCTACACGTCTTTTACAGAACAGGTGAACAGGCGACCTATGTTTCTGTGAGGGACCAGAATGTGTTACATAATTTATTATTATGACCTCCAAACCACATTCTGTATGACACACAGCGAGAGATCCTGCCGATCGAAAATAGCACATGCTATCAATGTAGCCCACTGCATTAGGATTAGACTGGATTACAGCTATGGCTTGAAGCTCTGTGTTGGACCAGAGGAGATTATCCTTCAACAAGTGAAAGTACTATAAAGGACAAAGTACTACCGTGGCTTTACTGTACTCAGTAGAGTAATGTAACAGGTGTATGTACTGGAAAAAGGCCTAGAGCAGTCTTAGTATATGTCAGAGATTAAGAGTAATAGTGATTGAAGGTTGACATGATGTATGTAGTCAGTTACTGAGCAGCTAGTGGATTTTCAGCCTTGCTTAAAGGCATTTCACATCTGTCATTTCTAGGCCAGAGGTCCATAACAACAACGACCAGAGCAGCTATAGCAGCCAACCTCCAGTGAAATTAGTTATCCTGTGGCAACAATAAACTGATGACCTCTTTGGCTCCGGGCAAGTGGTTGTCGACCCCAGAGTCACAGATACAGAACATTTTTCACATCCTCACAGTCAACAAATCATGTCACTGACCTCTCAGTATAAAACAGACAATAAAAAGAGATGTGGGTCACTTGCCGAGGTGTCCTCAGAGCAGGATGCTATGATGTTTTCAAAGAAGGGGTTCCACTTGATGTCCAGCACATTGCCTTGGTGGCCACACACTTTGGGTTGATGAGAATCCAGACGGCCCGACTGAAACAGAGTGACAGAAAGACACTGTTTACATTTGATGTTTCTGTTTCAGGTAACATGCAGTAAAAAAAAAAATAAAAAAAATCAGAATAACAGTATGCATTAAGGTCTACTGCAGTGTTGGTCATATGAGAGACTATAGAATAATAAAGAAGTAAATAGAATACAATAGATCAGATTTATGCATGTAGTGTGGTTATTTTGTGTAATGCAGTTAAATAGACAGCTTATATACTGCTGCTGTGGTAAAACTACACCCAAATAAACACCTTATTACACAAAACAAGAACAGAGTATAATAGATCAAAATGGAGCACACTTTATTTCTTGGCTATAAATAATAACCTTTAATCAACGACTAAGCACATTACTGATGGTGGAACAAAAATGTAGCTTTATTGATGTGAACATTAAAGATGAAAATAACATAATAAAAGTAAAATCACATCAGTGCAATGACTTGATAAATGCAGAGCAAAACAAAACAGACCTGGTGATTGTACATAAATGTCTGAGGCAAAGTATTGTTATTGCAGTAACCCACAGAGTCCACTGTGGGGCGCTGGCTCATAACAACAGACAGACTGAAACCTCTTAATGTCGGTCATGATGTCATGAATGTTTGATGTCACTTCAATCCACTGACCTCTTTTTTATTTCCCCAGAGATTTGTTCAGGAGCGTCAGGTCATGGTTCAGATGGCTGTGTGTGTGTGTGTTTAAATGCACTGACCTCAGTTAACCATGAAGACTAACAAAGTCTACACTTAATAAAAATCTGTTTACTATATTCAGTGAAAATGGATTAACAGCATCTCTGCACCGTAACCCTGTAAGAGGATCTGAAACACTAAAAACAACACATTTTATTTCATAATAACAAGAACTGTGGTGAAAAAACAGTACAGCCTCAGTCAGACTTGGGTTCAGATATTCTGCTACATGTATGATTGGTAAATTGATCTAAATTCAAATTTATGGTGAATTTACTATCAATATTGGTCTTGAAGTGGAAATTTTTAATGGCTCACTGGAGAACACATAAAGCCACAGGAGAGAATTTAACATTGTTACTTGTTGGAAGCAGTTGTAGTACAATCCATTACACAATCAGATCAAATGTCCAAATACAAAAACAATTGTATTGTTGGAGAGAAATCATGTCTGGCCCTTTCACTAAAGATTAGAAAAAACACAAACCAGACAACTTTATAGCTCTCCAGAAGAAAAGATAAAACCAGTCAGCTCCCTAAACGGACATTTCAACAAACTGTTATACCTTGTTACAAACATGTATGTTCATAGATGATCTCACAGAGACCTAATGGTCAATCAAACAAGGACATCGCTCAACTTGAGCTCGTCTAGGTTCCTCGTGATCCACACAGTTTCTAAAAAAAATAGGCTTAAAGCAAAGACATCTGCAGCTAACCTCAGAAGTCAGTATAAAAAACCCTCAAGGAAAGTTCAAGAGTTCAACGAGCCTAGGGGAAGGATTTCTTATACCTCAGTGACATAAGAGTCACACTGAATTAAGAACAAACATTGACCCGTTAGTCTGAAAACAACCTTCGTAGCATATATAATAAAAAAATACATGAAACAATAACTGCTATTTAAATCTCTCTCACAGTCAACATCAGCTTGCAAATAGTCTAGCACTAGAAAATAAGTCTTAATATTTGAGCCACAATTCATTATGATAAATATATTACTCAATATAATCTCAGCAACATATACAACAGATAAAATATATATATATAAACATACACACAGAAAAGACAGATTAACAGATGAATTCATTGTTGAAGCTGGATATTACCACTATATTTAATGCACTAGAAAGCAGCACAAGAAGCAGCTAACATAAAAAAAAGAAAAAGTTTCCAAGTCAACATGTTGCCAAAGATACTGAAAGCCATCTAACAAGATAAGGGACACATGCCAAAACCAATAGAAACCAATGTCTACCAAAACCTGACAACAGTGAAGTGGAGACAACATGTCTGTAAATACAAGAACAAACCAAAAGAGCCGGCTAGAAAGAATTAAACATAACATAAACAAGATGGTCATTTCTCTGAAGACTTCTCATGCATGCACGCACGTGTGTGTAAAGTTAAACAAAGTATTGAAATGAAGACAGAAAATATTAGAATAACATAAGTTAATACAAGATGAAACTCTGATGACACATTAGATTATTCTATCAATGTTACAATGACTGAGAGATTTTGACATAGCCTCAAAATATTAATAATTTAGGATCTAAGGGACTCCTCATTTAGTTCTAATTATCGGCAAAGAGGGGCAGATGGTCTATGAGGTATTACAAGGACATCAGAGCGTATGATGACACATGAAATAGACTATTAAGAACTCGGATTTCATATATTATGTATATTTGGATTTCACATGTATTTTTATTCATGTCTCTTCAACTTAAATAACAAGAGAATAAAAATTTGAAATAAATACAGCTTGCATAACGTTCTGGCATGAAAAAAAGACAAGACCCAAAGCCTCATTGTCTTTCTGCAGCTCATTTCCTGAAGCTGGGGCACAGATGAGCAGTCCTGGTGACGCGCAGATGTGCTGGCCAGGTACCAACGGCTCGCCAGAGGCTGTACACTGTGATTACGACCAAATCTTATTGATCTGTAATTCCTGATGAATCTTTATTAATGGAGCTCATCACTGCTGCTCTGAAAATATTACTAAATCTTTTTTTTCTAACGGCGGTCTTTCAGTAGATTGATGTTTCAAAATATAATGTGACTCCTTTGGCAAAACTATGCAATAATATTTGAATTATACAAGTGGATTTAATGATACATCAAGTTTAAAGTCTGTAATTTGTCTTTTCCATCATGCTGTAATTGCCAGTTTGTTCTCTTGCTGCAGTTTCACATCAGTATTGCTGAATCAAAAGACTCTTATCAGAACAGGTTATAAATATTCTGAGGCATATTCTTCCATATGGCCGACCACTACTGATTAATCTACAAAGAACATGCTGAGTCACGTTTAAATCCAAATTATATTCTGTCGCTGTGTTTTATCACATGTTAGCAGTCTAATGCGTGCTGCCATTGCTCTGCCGGCAGTCCTGTTCGGTCAGTCAAGTGATCTGGTCAGCGTCACTGGATCTCTGATGACATGTGTTTGAAGCTACAGTAGCACATTGTTTCTAGTGAACTTAGAGTAAGAGTTTAAATGAATGAACATAAAATACTGTATTAAAATAATATCTGCATGCATGAATATAAGCATTGTGTACAATATGTTGGAAATTCCCTTTTTATAAATGCAATGAAAGCATATCAACTATAATAGAGTCTATGTAGACATCTTTATAATAGGCATCTATACATGATTATATTACATATTATATCAAGTCTAGCTGGAAAAATCAAACCAAGAGTGAAAACAACCTTCATTAGATCTATTCAAGGTCAGAGATATTGGCTTGCTGCACAATGAATATGCCTTACACACAGGTCCACACTGCTTCACTTACAGTAACAGTAGTAATAGTCGTCATAGTAACAATGATTCAAAAAGCATTGCGCCCACGACGCTTGCTTCCTGTGTCTGAGGTGATGAAGAGGTGTTTGTGTGACCTTGTGTGTCAATTTCTGGGCTCGTCTGTGTGCCAGGTGGTGCCAGCGGTAGTCCTTCCACTTGCTCGTGGCATTGTCTGGAGGCAACCATATGGCCGTCTCGCCGGCTGTCATCATTATATGTCTGCCATGCTCCTAACTCGCCATTAGCCAGACCCACCACACATTTCTTGGTTTACCTAATGGACCAAGTTGAAAGCTCTCAAATGGAAGCTCTCATTCAGCTTTGTTCTTTTTATAAACTTTATTTCCATTCTTCAAATGTAGCTTCATTTTCACACTCTTTAAATTTGGCAGATCATGCATGTGTATTGTCTGATATTTGTATTTAATTGAGACATTATCAGTATGGTATTAATCAAGATGCATAATAATTTATTACCAAATTGAATCAGGTACCTTACATTATATTGTGTTCACAATCAAGGTATTAAATCATTAAAGGCCTTGAACCATTTATTTTTGTGGTATTTTGTGGGAGGTCCAAAAATAATTGTGATCCAGGAAGGTAAAATGGGAGGCCAGGTCACTATGACTTGGCACTGAGCACCCGGGGAAACCTCATCGGGATTGAAATAATGGTGTACAGAGCTAGATACAGGTTTATGCTGATCCTACTGCTTCGTGAAAATGCTGAGGGGGGTGAAACACCCGAAGAAACAGCAAAATAACCCAATTAATTCAAACTGACTAGAGATGAAAACTAATGGTGGGAATTTTTGAGGGATTTTGAAAAAACAGGCGTAATACATGTAGCTGAGCTCTACAAATGAGTTAATTTGGGTATATGGATACAGCCTCGGTTTATATGCGAGCTGCTTATTATACAGCTTATTAGTCTATTGTTGCATTGAACTCTGCTTATTTCAGTGTGTTTCACTTACTATGAAGTAAATATATTTTGGAAAATCTAAAAAAACTTTGGAGCTGTAACTTCATGTCATATACAATTAAAATAATATATGTTTTTTACACTTCATTCCAATGTTAACAGTCTTATACAATAGTTAGGTCTGCTGATTTGTTGTTGGGACCACAGGATGCTGCATTAAACAGCCGCCATCGTGCCACAGAGGCTGTCATCTGTGCTGCTATGTAATATGATGAATGCCATCTCTGAAATCGTCAACTCAGCAGAAACCGGAGAAGAAAATGCTTAAGTGCTACTTTGATGATGAGGAAATTGATCCATTCATGGTCTTTGGACAGGTCATACAGTTGGATAGAGTCATTTTACAGCAGGAAAAAAAACATACTGCAATACAATCGGATCAAGAATGATTTGTTAAGGTCGATGGTCACGGTAGTTGGGTATTTTTTAATCCTATAAGCAGATTATATTGAACACACAAGTCAGACACATTTAGAGAGAGTCAGTGATGTTTTAAGTAATTTTCAAAAAACTACCACATGAACTGTCCTATGACCAACATAATCAAACACAAAACTGACAGTGAACTATTCTATAAATCAATGTATTTGGGGATTTCTACTTTATAAAACTTTCCTCTTGTAGACTTGACTTGCTGCAAAAACTGCATAACACCAAGTGGTTTCCTCTAAATGTCATGTCGTTCCTTTCACAGTGAAGCCAATATAAGCACACTATGAATAAAGTTATTATTGGAGTTATTAGTGAGTCACCAAGTCGTCATATCCTAAAGCAGCCAATAAAATCACATTGTTCTGTCTATGCAAGCAGCCTTTTTTTAATGAGCACTGTGCCACTGAGTTTAAGTTTTATTACATGAGGCTCTGACACTCTTCTTCAAATTTAAAAGTTTCATCAACAAAGGACAGCGCATCTTAACCTCCTAGAGACTGCTGAATATTACTAACAGTCTCACATGTTTTAATCTAGTGTAGTAGTATAGGTAGACAAAAAAGGCTTTTTTTCCCAAGGATTTATGAGACATTATATTAAATGGTCAGATGTTCTGTATGTGAATTAAAACCTGAGGAGCATTATTATATAATTTACATCATTGCAGCCAGTAGTCTTTTTCCACGGCTGAACATCATAGCTCATGATGATGTAAAGCAAAATGTAGCTGAAGTCTCCCTGCCTCAGCTTACTGAATACATCTGCCTGATAACAGCTTGATTCGACCCTGCTGGCACCCAAGAGCTTCTCAAGTACCTTGGCAGTCTCCCTCTTAAAGAGACAAGGCACTCTATGGTTTCTTGGACAAACAATGTTATCTGCAAAGTCGAAGAAATACAGTGTTGTTTGTCTAAGTGTCACTAAATAATGATACAGAGAAAATAACTTTGGAATTGAACAATAAGTTTTGTCCAGTAGAAGCTATCCTGCACTCTGCATAACAAACCCAATACCATCACTCACTAAATTTGAGCAAACAAGTTTTCAGTTCAATTCAATATCTGGAAAATTACTTTCCACTTAAATCATAGTGAATTTCTCACTTTACTGCCAACACAATACCTCTGAAATATGCAACTTTAAGGCTTATGTTCCATATTAAAACCACTGTTAAAAACATGGTTATATAATGAATCACGCTGCAGAAGTATTACAGAATACATTTCAAAGAGAGTTTTCCATAAGAAGAAACACTTTCCACTACAATGGTGCCCTTTTGTCTTGTTTATGGGCAATACCTGTTTATGTGCTCCTATCAGTAATGTAACCCTGTTACAACATTGGCTTTAGATTTTGGCTTTAGGATTTAACACGGGCATGTTTTGCAATAGCAGCGAGGGTTTGTGATGTATTTGTGTAAGTAAAAGAAAAAAAGCTTTTTCAACCTTAGTTTCTGTTACTTACTGTGCTGTGCAGTTTCTAGAACAAGAATAATTTGATCATTCTATAAGAAAAATGAAAGGTTGAAACCCTTAATGAAGTTTAGTAGTATAATACTGTGACTCCGAGTCATTCAAGCCAGTAAAATGTACCTAAATAATGCCCAAATACTCTCTGACAAACATCACATATTTCTCCTTGCACTGAAGTATTCAGTCATGTGAGTATACGGGTTTTGCAGGGTTTTGCAGGGGTCAGCTTGGAGAGAATATTTTTGATATTTTTCTCCCTGAGGTCACCATTAATTTCTGACCCTGTTCAGCAAACCTACAATGTACTATAACAGTGTGAGTTACCTGGGATAAAGGTATAACGATGAAAGAGCCCCCTCCGGCACTCTCTGTGACGACTGCCACAAACTTGGAGTTGACGGCACAGAAGTGGTTGTCATGGACGTTCTTGGTGATGGGAATACCGTCGAAGCAGTGCTCCCGGTTGGCAACTTTTCCGTAGACATTTCGAAACTTGGAGCTTCGGTAGGTAGGACGCCATGACATCTGAGGAATACAAAAAAAGAAAAATTAAAGATGACACATTTTTACATCTCTGTAGTTGTATATTGAAGCCCTGACGACATTTTTAGAATCCAAAAGTCGATAATCCAAAATAGTGATTCAACAAGTTTGAGTCTGCCTCCTACCACCTTCAAAGCCACTCTGGTCAGGCTTCCTCACACACACACACACACACGCACACACACACACACACACACACACAAAACACAAATATATCAAATCTGTGGTTGTAAAACAGAGAAAAGCAGCACATTGTGAAACTAGAAGAAGCACATTGTTTGGCATTTTCTGGATTAATGAATTAAATGACAGTCTCAGTCTTTAACTAGCTACTCTGTATCTCTAGTTACACCTCCTCCTTTAAAATGTGTATAGTGTTTAGTTATGTTCAGCAAAATAAATAAAGGACAATATCTTTAAGTGGGGTTCAGCATCCTTAGAAAATATTTTACACATTCAATGTTTTGTGGTTGAGTTATAGGTGTACTTCAGATGAAACTCGTGCTTTTAGACCATCTGGTTAGTGTGCCAGGTAACAAATGATTGTCCTATATTTACACTGTAAGCGACAGTTATCTTCCTCCTCAATGTATTGTTTGGAATTGGTAATGATGATGATTACACAGAAATAATCAGTGAAGTCTTAATGTCACATTTCCATCTACCAAACCCACAGTTGCTGGGTGGGTTGTCCCATCTGTGCAGTCATGATAACAGTCACACATGCAGTTGTGGGAAATCTTCCAAACTGGTCATGGGTGTGAGACTGTTGAAAGGGTGAAAACTGTGTCAACACTATTTAATGTTGCCTGAAAGCCAAATTCTAAAAATGCTCAAAAAAGAAAGTAATTATCAAGATATTTCTTCCAGATTATTTAACAACAAACAAGGACAATTTCTGAATATGACTAATCTCCGATGAACACAACGGATTCCTCTCTGTCCTGTTGTTTGTCTATTTTGGCTCTCGTGGATTTTGTACAACAGAGAAGCAGCTATTGTTTGCAGCCACTACACACAACAAAAGAGAAGTGGTTACGTTTGACTCAAGATGCTTCTTTTGTTTTAGTCACTCCACCACAAGAAAGCACTGAAGGAGCTCTTGATATTTTGGCTATGAGCTGGTTCTGCATAAGGACTCAGAAACTGACTCAGTCACAGGAAGTGGATGTCAAATGCCCTTTGCTCTATAAGCCATAAGTTACTGGAAATTCTCCGAAATAATAAATTTGAGACATTTTTCTGAATCCAGATTTGTGTTTAAGCACGATTCCAGTGACAGTACCGATGGACTCTGTCACAACAGGAACTGGAGAGAGAGGATTAATGACTCTTGTCAGATCAGTGGCAGCAATAACGGATAACATCAGGCAATCCTCTATTGAGCATTGTTCTTGGGATGTGGAAGGGAACTGGTAGGAGTGGCGTACACATGCAAATAGAAACATCCTCAGACCAGGCTGCTGTCATTGTTGTTCTTTTTTCCGTCTCGAACCAGACTGCAGACGTTGCATCCGATAGTTACAGGTGATCACTATGCCTTCACTTCAGCACCCAAATATAACAGCTGTAGCAGCCTTGCCACAATATTATATGGCTACTGCTGTAATAAAAAGGCTTAGCATCAAAACAAAGGATTTATTTGTGCATCTTAAATTTAGTGGTGAAACAGTTGGATGATTGATTGACAGAAAATCAACTAGATGTTAATAATCAATAGTTTCAGTCATTAATCAAGCAAAAATACAAAACGTGCTGGTTTCAGCTTCTCAAGAATGAAAGTGAGGATTTGATGCCTCTCTGTATTGTTGTAAATTAAATTTATTTTGTTTATGAGCAGCTGATGAGACAAAAGAAACAATATGCAAACATCACTTTGGACTCTTTTTGATGAATATAGGCTATAAAGACAAATAATCAGCATGATAATGGAAATAATTGTTGTAGCTTGAAGCTCTACTTCAATGATTTTACTGCAAACAAAGTGAATAAGCTGGTCATATGCAGTCATGAACATGTCTCACCAGCATCCCATTCAAACTGGTCTGAAGCTATGTCTCTATGAGCAGCATAATGGCAGCTTGTTAAAGAATTAATGTAGAACAGAAGAGCAGCAGAAAGTGGCCTGAGGGACGGTTAGAGGAGAGGGAGAGAGGGAGACTTGCCTGCTTTGAGCTCTCTTTACAAGGATGCTCATTCATTGGTCACCGGCGTATGGCACAGAGAGGATGTCTGTCTGTGTGTGTTTGTGTCTTTCTTATCTCACGAGGGGTTTGCAGCATGACAACGCATGCGTGGTAGCAGACACACACAAAAACACAGCAACTCAGAGCAGAAACTATAACGTATCTATCAACACAGATCACAAGACTGGTGAATTATGAGTGTGATCAGCTCCAGGGTTACACAATATGAGGCCTTCTGAACTTCCTGACAGTTTTTTTTCCAACATACAAATTTTTATACAATGTTGAACTCATAAATTTTTCCCTTCAAATATAATAAACATATCCGAACAGCACACCAATGTTTTCATAATTGAAAAGGTCACCTTACCTTACCGGTGTCCTTACAGTGACACTACAGTCTTTCTGCGGCCTTCTCAGATTGCAAACATCCACCCTCCTTTCTCCACGAGCCGCCAGGATCTCCTCTCCTCCTTCCCTTCCCTTCAAATCTAAGCAGGCGGCCTGTGTCTGCTCTACCTCTTTCTCTCATGTTTTTCTCCCCCTCCCCTTTAAACTTGCTCTTCCCACCCTCTTCTCCTCCTACTGGTACTGATAGCTGGAGGGATAGCACTCCCCCCTCCTCCTCCTCTACCCTGCTCTCCCATCCTGCCACTCAGTCCACCCTCAACCCCCCCACACCCATCTCCTCTCTCGCCCTCTCTCGTCTCCCTGTCTGTCTGTCTGTCTCCCTATCTCCCTGTCTGTCTGTCTCCCTCGACCACAGTTCATGCTCCAGCCTGGGCAGACATCACAGCCTTGGGGTAGTAGCAATTCACCCTCCTCTCTCTCCCACCTACTGCTTGTTTGGAATCACAAGAGCTTTGTGGTTGATTCCCAGCACCACCAGCATCTTTCAATCCCTCCATCCTCCTCTCTTTTTAATCTCTTATCTCTCCCCTCCTTAGTCTAATCCTTCATTCCTCTGCTATGAAACCTACCCAATTACTGTAAAGGCATGTGTACGCCAGAAGGAACGTCTTAAACTATTGACCTTGTTAGTAACTGCAGCAGTGCCTGAAGCAAAATGATAACACTTTCAGAATAGCAGAATATCATAAAGACTGTCAGGATGTTGCTTTTGATAAAGAGTTGTACTATAAACAGTTTGTACACTTCATCTGTATGATTTTATAAATTCACTGCAAGGGATGGTTTTGAGTTTTACTGATACCGAGTACTGATCCAATACCAGTGTTTCATTAATAAGCTGTATGCCTCACTGAGCCTGGGACCATCCTTTTATGTGTAAGGCGACATCAGGCTTGACTTAAACAATGCTTTCCTAACTTCATAAAACAAAATACAACAAATAAAATAGATGTCATTTTACTGAACTGTTATTTATTAAAATAATTGTATCCGATACCAGATAATTCAAAGTAAGTAAAAGTTTTACATTTTGCATTTGGTTTTCATTTTGTTACAGACATTCATGGCTCCCAGAGAAAGAACCCTACTGACCTTTCCTCTAGCATCACACAGTTTTAACTAATCCTCTAATCATATAGATAGATTAATACAACATTTTGTACAAATATCAATGGTTTCCAGATGATGCATCCTAATGACTTTGGAGATCCCCTGACTTTTCTTCTTGTGTGATGTTCATATTTGTGGTTATTAGTGAAATGTCTCAACGACTATTGGATGGATTACCATGACAAACAAGAACAATGGAAAATACTGATTTCACAGTTCAGAACATTGCACAACTTAAGTTGGATTGAGGCTCATTGAGATCTTAGACAAATGTATTACACTCATTATGCAAATGTGTCAACAAGGTGTAAGTACTCCTTGAAATAGCTTCAAATCAATTTGAGCATGAGTGTTTGTTCCTACTTAACTCAATGACTCCATAAGAAACAGCTATTACATTTCATTAAACAACACTTGTCAGGAATATGTGAGTTTCCTTCCACTGCCAAAACTGTATTCGGGATCCAGTAAATCCTAAATATGTCTCTCCGTTTAAATATATAATGGAGATACGGGGATGATTTCAGCTCCTAAATCACTGCCTCTTCCTCTCCCTCCTCGCTGATCCTGTAGTGTTTATGAACTACAAAGAGCTGCTGAAACGGCCCCTGGTCAGGTCGATATAGTAAGCCAGGTGCTAGTAAAAAACTGCATCCCCCTGATGATAGTCTACTGTGTGTTTGAAACATGTCTGGGCCCTTGCAGGTTGTCTCTTGGTCTCTTGGTTTGGTATATTTGTATGTGTGTGCACCGTGCTTGTCTTTTGTTTTCATTATGACTTGTACATGTGTGTCTGTTTCCATGCCTGCGTCCATGTCTGACCATGTGTTGTCTGTTTGCAAGTATACATTTACTGTGGTGTTCATGGCTGTAAGGCAGACCACTCCAGAGAGCAGAGTGTGTTTATTGAGCTTTTTTACATCTTGCCTCAAGACACTGCTGCTCTGTGCGCACTTATTCTTTCTCTGTCCTGCTCTCTGTTAGAGTTTTAACGCTCTTTCTCAGTTAAAAGACAATCACCAAAATATAAAACTAGTTGTCAAACTGCAAGAAACCACAAAACAGAAACATTTGGCTCTATATTCTTCCATTGCCTCAGCTGCAGTTGAACGTCCACTCCCTCCTTTACACTATTCACAGTCTATGGTAGCACACACACTCATTCTGAGCCACTAAAAGCCATTCAAACACCATCACATCAAATCAATGGGTTAAACTATTTCAATCAAGATTTTCTCAATGTTGTTGCCAACTGAGGAAGCTGGACCATCTGAGCTTCAATTGACACACAAAGGAAATCCACAGGACGATTGCATCTCTTGTCACTCAGGCACAGTAATGGCTTGTCACGCCACCATGCCATGTTCTACATTTTCCTCCTCTCCTTTGCCACCGACACTGTAAAGCCATTTATGATGACTTCCCATCTCTGTGAGAAATAAATGACACAAAAACAGAAATATCCTGTTGGCTCTTTTTGACCAAATTTTCTCTCAGCGTGAAGTGAGCTCTCCATTTCTGACTGGCACAGGAAGTGTCACAGCTTGGCTGAAAATACTGGGATATTTTCTACACTGCTATGGAAATTGCTTGATGGGACAACTGTGGTTATAAAAAGCCTTTGTGCCAGTTAGCATCACACACTAAATTTGCATTCACGCTATTACACTGTATGACAATATTCCAAATTTGATATTCTGATTTAAGATATGTGGGATATGCATATATTATTCTGGTTTTATGGGCATGAGTTATTTCATTTGCTTTACAGCAGTTTATGTTAGTGTGTAAAACACTCTGACAGGATTTTGAATAATAGGGACAGTAAATTAGTCAGCTAAATGTCTGTCTGTTAACAACAGTGTTGCCTTATGAAAATATTGACTGTTAGAAAATAGACGGTTTTATGATACAGATCTCTAAGATTGCATAAAACACCAAGTAACCAAGCAACCAAGTCCTACTTCATATACTAAGCTAAAAGTGATGCATAATGGCTGGTGCAGGCAGAACATGCACGATTAACACTCAGGCAAGTGGAACTAAAGCCATGCATGCAATGTTTGCTTGAAGCAGTAAACACAAACACACAATTCAAATGAGAGGCAAAGCCAGCACCGCAGGTTATGGCAGGCTCAACAAGTGGCAAATAGAATAAAAAAACAGAAGGGAATAGATTTTTAACACACCTGCTCCTGCAGCCAAAAGTGAATCAGTCCATCTGGATTTTTGTTGAATTTTCCAGATGGCCAGTTCAGGAATGTTGGAAAGGTAATCTTTTATTTGAGTCTGTATTAATTTCAATCAGTTGAAAAGAGAGGCCACAGGAGCTTTATCTGGCCCTTTGGTGTCTATTATATTATTACTGCGATTTTTCAAACAATTAAGAATATACAAGTAAATTCAGATTGATAAACTGTAATAAATCACAGTCTGGGAAACAGAAGATATGGACAAAAGGGTAAAAGTTTCCTACTGGTTACGTCATTGCTTCAACCAGCAATAACTGAAATATTCAACGGGCAGGTGGAGGATGGGGGTGGTGCTACATGAATGTACAGTATGTCACATCTGCAAAAATACAGCATTCCCCAGATTACAAAACCTTTAAACTGGACATATAGCCTCACGATCTCTCTTAAAAAGCCATTGCGTGACACTGCAGGTAGAGCCATTTAATGCAGACTCTGACTGTCAGTGGAATGAAACCACAACGTTGTGCGACAGTGCATAAATTGTGCTATTAGAGGTTAATTATTTCACAGCTTGAGTGCTGATGAGAATATAAAGGGACTCTTAAATTGGTGGTAAGCCATCAGAGAAAAGGCAATCAGCTGTAGATTCAATAGGCAATGTATTCACCCAGTCACCTAGTATGCACTGACAAGACCATGAACCTCACTGAATCCAACTTTGGTAATATCACACTAAAAGCTATGGTTTAAGTGGACAAAGTTATATTAAGTATGACTCTTTAGACAGTCCTTGTGGCATTGATAGAAGTCAGGTGTAACAGCAACCAGTAATGTTTGAGTTTTGGAGTGTGTGCTTATCATGACAGAGTCTTATTTGGCGATAATGACAGTAGATGCAGGCGCTGCAGCTAATGGCCCCTCTTAGGCCTTAAGCCAGCCCCATTAAGCAGTGGTAATGGTGCAAAGAGCACAGTACCCAAGGACAGGAAACACAGGAACCCAGCTGAAAGGCACTTATCAGAGCAGTGTATGAAGGAGTGGGTGTCCCGGAATCCATCCAGAGTAAAAGGAGTTTGATAACAGGACTGTTGTCATCCAGGTGTTGTATATACTCTAGTATTCCCAACACTTTCAAGTATGCTCACAATATATTTTTCTTCATCAGTCCCCCTTATTCCTATTCCTCTCGTAAGGCCCGTCATTCAAAAACAAGAAAATCTAAATTAATAATCTCCCCTGTCCTCGCTACCCGCTTTTCCCCAAGGAGTTTCTGCCACATGCTTTTTGGAGCATAATGATTCAAGCTCAGGCTCACACCCCAATTGAAAGAGGAGGGGTTGCCAACAAGGTGAGGGAAATGTCCCGAGCAGAGACTGAGAAACAAAAGAGGATGTGACAAAAGAGAAATAGAGATAAAGGGAGGTGGAAACTGGCTAAAAGAGAGAATAAAGGACTGAAGGTGAAAGAGAACACAAGATAAGAGGAGAAGAGGAAAGGGCAGTGGAGGCCAAGGAAGAATGATGAAATATTTAAAAGACCAACCTAAAAGAGAAGACAGAGAGGAGGAGCAGAGGAGGCTCTTACCAGATGGAGATTAACTCCCCTCTGTCAGACCACCTGCTTGTTCTGTGGGACACACACACAATGAGCTGTCTAAAACTGTCTGGAGATGAATGTTGATAGTGAGTGTATTATTCTCTCTGATCATAGTGATTAACATATCAGAATCGACAATACCTTTAAGCGTTATCTTTTTATTGACAATATCCTGACAGTAGTGATCTCAGATGACAATTGACTGTCAATCTCATTTATTGCATCCTCATACTTGTAAATAATTAAATACAAAGTAGGATAAACAGTAAAGGGGGAGAAAGGTAAACGCGTTACTACAATTTGGCCTTTTTGCATGACAAAAGCTGCAATAATAATGTGAAAATAGAATATAAAAAGTGTAATAATTTGATGTTGCAATTTGTATAGAGACACGTCTAATACACAGTTTGAATACTGTAGTGGACAGTCCTGTTTCTGTTTTAACAAAGCTAGTAAACATAATTGAAACTATATTTTAGCTGAAACATTTAAACAATTTACAGAAGCAGTAACTTAAGAAAGTTGATTTATCATGGTACAGAAATCTCATCTGCTTTGAAATGAAATCCCTCTGGCGGTGATTCAAATTGAGAAAGCCAAATGGCACTGAGCCCAACAAGAAGGAGCAGGAGATGAAGGAGTGCTTTCACCAGATTATTAAAATCCATCACTGAAGTAAAACCAGAGAAACAGCTCTGTGAAATCATTAATCAACTGCTGATAAGAAGCACGTTGACTTGCTGGATCTCAGCTCAGTAGGGCCTATTGACTTTTCCCCCCAATGTTTAAATTGTTTTATTGTCAACATATACAATATGCAGAGCCAAAACAACAATGAACTGATCCTAAATATTGTGTGAAAGTCTGATATATCTTATTCCTCTGTACCATAGACCTCTGTTCTTTTCCAAACACCATTAAAACCACATTAATAAGCCAAACATACCCCTTTTCCACCGAGCTGGAGCTGGTGCCGGTTCGGAGCCAGAGCCCGACTTAGCACCGGTTCTTTGCTTTTCCACCGGCAAAGCTCCAGCCCTGAGCCTCACAACGGGTGCCACAGGAAGCACCAACTCTTTGCTGGTCTAAAGCAAGAACCGATTACGTCAGCGGACTGGTGGCGGGGCTAACGTTTATTAGCCAGCTAGCAGAGTTAATGTTTATTAGCCGGCTAGCAGGGCTAACGTTTATTAGCCAGCTAGCGGGGTTAACGTTCATTAGCTGATTAGCGTGGCATTTACAGAGGGTTAAAGATTTGTTGATTAAAAGTACTATTTTTTATAATTTTTTTGCCAGAGCTGTCTTCTTCTTCTTTTCTTCTTCTTCTTCTCTTTTCGTTTCCGGCAGACTAGATTCCTTGTGCCATTTTGCTGCCTCTCACTGGTGAATCATGGAAGTGCTTCAAAGGCGCGCGCTGGCTACGTTATACAGTGATGTAATTGCGTGGCTCCTTGCCGGTGGAAAAGCAACAGGTTCGTAAGAGGTGCTTGGATTAGCACCAACAGAGCACTGGCTCTAGCACTAGCTCCGAACCAGCAGTGGCTCCAGCTCAGTGGAAAAGGGGTAACAGTTCCACTCCTTCACCACAAAGATTATGGTCATGGTAGTCTGTTTGAAAACGACTCCAAAGATGAATAACGGCGGTCATGTTTTTAGTCTCTTGACAGTAGTTTTGTGTAAGGTAGAGTGCACATGTGCAGGGCAGCAGTTCCAGTGTACAGTGTTTCACTATCTTGTTGTGCTACATATCACAGCCTCTTGACTTTGTACTACATTGTACATTGTGATGACCTTTAATACAAAGTCAAGAGGTTTTGATATGCAGCACAACAAGCTAGCAATAAATGGAGTAGTTCTTCCTGCACATACACAATGGTGTCTGCCTTACACAGAACCACTCTCCTAAAAACAGAGTGATTATTATCCTTTATACAAACCTGATACACCAGGCTTTGAATGCACACATAATACTTGTAAGTAGGATCAATTCATAGTTAGTTGTCTCTGCACATGAGATTTGTTAACAATAAGAAAAAATACTACACAATCGACATATCTGACAGCAGGACTGGCATTAAAATCATCTCTTGTGAGTCATGTACAACTAGTAGCTCTGTGTGATGTCATGCTAACACTTAAGGAAACAACATGTTAAGAAACTGTACGTGACTGAGATGTTTTTTCACTCATCAGCTATGACAGAACGGTATTGGCCCCAGTACTGTTCCTCATCTTTTTAGGCAGATTGGGAATTGGCCATGACTGAGCCACGTTAATTACAGTTTCTTTGTCCATGTCATTTCCAGATTCAGTGTATCACTTACATGTGGGACACCAACTCAGTTGTTCATGTCACAACAATCTCTGGCCTCATGTTACTTTACATAAAAATGATTCCAGTGAGCTTCATGCAGTGAGGTATGCATCTTAAATTTTAGAAAAATAAGTGCATTGGATCGATGCCCTGACTGAGGTATCCATTTTTTATAGAGAATAAAGTTGGAATGGTGTGTCGCTTGTTTTTCTAGAGGAATGTTCACTTGTGTCCGGGTGTTACAAAGCACTTTTGTGTGGGATAAAATGAACAGTTCTTCCATTTCACATAAAGCTACCTCATCTTTTAACAAAGAATTTTAGCATCTGATCTTTTATCAGTTATTAGGTAGAATTTTAAAATTTTAGCCATAGCCTAAAGTATCTCAAGACAACCCATGCAAAGTAATCTGTAGTAAACATTTGCACCCAGTTTCATCACTGTAAGTGTCAAGTTGACTGATTTATACAAACACATTTTAAAAAGACAGCCTATCAAAGGGCTATGACATGGTATGATCGGAAAGACTGGCCAGTCACCAGTTTTTCTTCTCTATTAAAGCCATCAGTCATTTACTGGTTCAAAATATTTTAAAATCCTCTAATCTTTTCTCATACAAAGTACATATTTATTGCAGTTTTTCATAAGTCTGGGAAAAGCTACTGGTCCATCCAAATTGGATGAGGCACAAAGCTTTGAAGTGAAAAACCTAAGAGACACAGCATGAAGGCAATTCTGTTCAACTGTGTCAGCGACCAGACGGACTTAACAACCTTTTGATATCTCTGCTTCATCAATCTACCACTGTCTTTATTGCTCTCTTTTTTCTATCCTTTCCTTGTCCTCTCACAATCTTGTCCTCTCACTCTGTCCCTTTTTGCAGGATTAGAGAGATGAAGAGTGTGAAAAAAGTGGAGCTAGACAGAGAATGTAGCCAAGCCAAGTGTCAGACCATCTGCCTGGCCAAGGACTTCTTCATTCCAGACTGTGACCGTTTGAACCTTGGCAAGAAGGATTCGTGCTGCTAAAATACTGATCTTCCTATCATACATCTGATATTGCTTCAGAGGACACGTTAGAATAGGATAATTAACCCACAAAAGAATAGAACAGCATTTTAGATCATGATGTAGTCATTTGATTGTTAATAGATAAGTGATGATATCAATACTTTGTACAATATAGGTCAACAAGCAACATTTTTTTTTAGCTCAAGCAACTTTGCACTTACTTTAAATATATAGATATATATATTATATAGAAAAATTGAGAATGTGTTTTGCAAATGTTTGTGAACAATGTGCTTTTACATCTATTGACTACACAAAAATTCACGTAGTCTCCAAAAACTTAAACACTAAGGAATTACTATTAGGACAACGTGAATGTTCATTTTAATACTACTAAATGGTCTAGTAGTTGTTCAGATACCTTCCTTCGGACCAAAGTGATGGACAGAGCGACGGCTTAAGACAACATGTGCAGATGCCAGATATGAGTTGTCAAGTGCTATTAAAGAGCCATTTGTCTGATACAGTTACACAAGACAATGAGGTAACTAACATTGTTATACAGGAAACTTATACATGTGACTGTCATATTAGAGCCAGGTCATTTATCTGTAATCTCTTTATGGTTACTCATAATGTTAATGGTTTAATAGATTCACATCGACGGTGGGAACACAGAGTAAGTACACATTGTATAATTAAATAGGGAAGATCACAGATACAGCATCTGGATAATGCTATTATAAAGGGCAAATAGACATATCAAAGTCTATTATCATAAGCTGGATACAAAAAATAGTCCAAACTGTGAGAGAGACAGACACAGCGATTCTGGCACCTTTGCCAGCTTTAAAGTGGGGGCAGGGAAACTCCAGATGTTCCTGCTTATTCAGAGCAGGGGCCATGAGGGAAGACTCCTAATGGGGTTTTCTACTGAGGTAAGCAGGTTGAACAACAACAGCAGTGAAGGCCTACAGTATGGTCAGAAATAAAACCAGTGAAGAACAAGAAGAAGATAAGACTTCTTTGTTAAAACTTCCACTTGTTAAGAATGTGACAGGTGAAATGAAGGAGATAGTATTCATCTCTGTGTTTCTCACACACATACACCTGGGTACGCACAGTGGTTTAAACTACTTTATCAACCTTTAGACATCTGGGATCATTTCTTCACTGTATTGTCTTCCTCAGCTTTATTTTTCAGGGAAAAAAAAGACATGCCAACTGTGCACTTTCTTTTTAAAAAAAAAAGAAAAAAGCACACATACAGAAGCAGGAAGCAGTAATTGACTTGCATCCATGTGTGAGCTTGTTAAGCCACATTTGAAATGACAGTATTCCCATATGTGGGTGAAGGTTAATGTGTTGTGAATTTGACCTATTTTAGCGGAGCCTCTCTGTTGATGAGCTCACACAGGGGAAACTAACCACACAGCTATAATTTTAATGCTGCCTACATTCAACATCAGTGAGACTCCATAGGTTTGTTATATTTTTTCCATTGCTGAAAACGTTGATTGGAAAGTCTACAGTATATTACGCACATACAGCTCACAAGATAGGAAAATGCTTAGCTAGTTGGCAATATGTTAGATATCTATTATATGGGCACTCACGCACATATTTCCAGTCTGTTGCATTGATCTGTTTATTGCCAGCCTGTCAATTGGACTTCCACAGCACAGTAGGACTATGTGTCCCAGTTTAAAGCCAGTGGTAAAACAAAGACCTCATTTCACAATCCTCTATAGAATCAAATATTTAATCTTGGCTGTTATTCCCATAAGGGATTCTGTATTGGCACCATCGACTCCCTGCTGGATCTGCTCACTTTGCGAGTCATACTCGAGCTTAGTCTATTATCTGCACTGTCCTTGTTTCGCTATATACTCATTTTTCTGTATGTCTGTATGTTTTGGATGGTTTGGGCAGTAATCTTGCCAAAAGGACCAAAGACACTGATGTTATTAAGGTATCAGTGATGACACATATTTAGAGTTGATGCTGATCTGTATGCTGGCATTGTTGATGTTCCCTCAATTCATAAAATATTCTTTTCAAATATGGACATTTTCCAGTGATAGTCAAAATATTCAAAAGTACATTTTCAGAGAACCCATGACACAACTATGAACAGGGTCATGAATCAATTCTGAAATATGAATGTAATTCAGACCACTTATTCAAATCAGAAATACATGACATACTATATACCAATGTCTCTTTTACCATGAAATTTCATGCTTCTTTTTTTACTTTACTTTTTTTTACTACTTACATGATTGGTAGGGCCACAAACCCACTGACAGGTTAAATTTAAATTGAGGAAGGTAATATTCATATTAGTCCATTAATGTAGGTATCAAATACAGGACTGATTTGCCTTTCCTATCGATGGGATAAAAAAAATATAGTGAATAGTGAAGTTCAGTAAGAGGTCCAGTTTAAATGATCTTGGCCTTCCATTAATTTCCACTCTCAGTTAATACTTTGTGCAACTGGTTTTCATTGGTAGCTGGGAAACCTGCTATCTGTGTTTTTTTATTTTGTTTCAGTAATGTTGTTATATCTCTATGGTTTCACTAGATTAAAGACACAGTGGCTTGTGTTTTTTCTCTGGAGTAGCAGAGAAATGTGGGCAAGGCAGTGGGGTGGCAGTTCAGGAATATTTGCTGGCTTAAAACAAAAATTAATGTTAAAGCTTCTCATCCTATCTTTCCATGAAAAAAAGCTCTGTTGTATGCCTTCCAATGTTGCTACCCTCTGCACCTGTCCCTCAAAGCGTTTGTCCCCCTGACTGTGTGGTTAAATAACGTCTTTTAGTCTTCATTACCCTCAACCCAGGAGTTCCTATTCCTCACTGTCAGGGGCATATGCAGGCTTCACCTTCACCGTGGTCTTCACCTTGTGTGACAGTCAGGTGGAAAACCGAAACTCAAAAGAAATTGGATTTGACACTGAAACACCTGTGAGCAGTTTAATTTAAGACCTCAGCTACATAGTCTATTCAAATGAAAATTAGTGAGTGAAATTAGAGTGGTAAGTGGCTCAAGTTCAAGTTTAAGTGTTCCCTTTTTCATAACCTGTCAACCATCAACTACCTGTTCTGCTTCTTAAGTCCTTGACTTTTGTTACCAACCAAGTCAAAACTTTAATCAGAAAGTTGAAAATAATTGAGGTCAGAACAACCATTTTCAGCGGGACTGGCAGTACTAACACATCTTTTACATAAAATACATCATTTTCTTTAACATCTATAAAAAATAATGTTTAATGGTGCTTTTTAAACACAGTTTTCCTATTCAACTATGATTACAGCCTTTTCCAAACTATTATCTAAACTTTAACTTAATAAACAATAAAGGGGAAAGCGATAAGACAGACTGTAGAAAAAACTGCACATTTCAAATTATACATATTTTATTAGCGAAGTTTAAATCTGAGCTAAAGCTTCATCGGGTCTTTCCGTATTGCAATTTTTCTGTTTACTAACTATATATAATTTTAGTTAATGACAATGATGTCTATATCTTGTTACTGCTGTTAACTGCCTCTGTTAGCCCGAGGAACGTGTGGACATGCATATTCTTCTTGCAATGAGTATGGATCGTCTTTTGACCTGCCGGCTAAGATCTTTACCAGAAGGGCAAAATGTGCTCATGCTATCCCTCGTAGATGCCACCCACTTTCATACAAGTGCCCTGAGTAACCGCTAGGAGTCTAGTGTGGCGAGAATCTGTTTTAGCAGCTTCTCCATGAACATTGATAACTGTATTTGCTATAGACTCAAGCCTAAAGGGTTGCTGAATTGAATCTTTTCCGCAGTAGCAGACCCATTTCCCCTGCGCCACCTGAAGCCAGTTGTCAATTAATCTCTAACCAGCCTCACTAATAAGAAGCTTTGCTTTGACCAAACCCATTTAACAAACTGCTGACACACCAGGCTGCATCTGCTGCTGGAAGCTGACACTTTCACCATATACCGTATATACTTTTATAAGAGGCTTATGTATGGTTTCGTGTGATCTTCTCATGGACTCTCTGTTTATTCGCAACTGTGCACCACCATGACTAACCATCTATAAAATAAATCTCGTACTCTTTGTGTATCTCATTTTAGCAATACTGAGCAGGCTGTAGCATGGATTGTAAAATGTGTTCAGTATGAAGTAGAGGAGGGAATAGACAAGATATGAGGCAAAAAAGCAGGCACATGAAAAAAGGAAATGACAAAGAAATGGAAAATTGAGTGAAAAATCCAAGTATTTATAATGTAGAGAGACTAATATCTATATTTACACTGCTATCAATGCCCATAGGCGAAATACAGAGCTGAATTCAACCCCTGGTGAACTCTAATGTGGATGTCTGTGTGTGTGTGTGTATGAGAGAGAGCGTGGGCGGTAGTATGATCCACCGTGGATGTGCTCTCACTCATTGCCCCACTCCCCACTCATCGCACTCTTATGTTCACTCAGTTCTCGAGCACTGGCGAAAAGTAGCTCAGCTTATAATACACACAAGGATAAACTCCTCATCTGTATGTTAAAATGTGTTATGCATCATGTTTGAAACAGCCCTTCAGTGGAATAAGACATCACAGTACATCATACGTGATCACCCTCCCACATGTGGAAGATAAAACAAATCACAAACTATTAGACTGTTGCACTGACGACAGGACATACAGCATACAGTTGACTCTGCATTAGCATTCAACAAAGGAAAACACAGCACAGTATACAGCACTGCTATTGTCAGCCTCATGCCTGGGAATGTGATGTGGGATAAAATTACGTAAGTAGATTCCATGACACTTATCAAGCCTCCCAACCAGACAATTACTGTTTCTGTGAGATAATGAACAACACTGATTTCCACTGCAGTGGCACTGCAATAGCCTGCATAGTTGACATATAAAGGCCACTTGCTTCAATTGTGCTACCAACAGTGATATTTTCAAGAACAAAACCAGGCCAAATATATTATTGAACCATGTGTGAAATGCTGAAGGGATGTTGTTTGTTTTTAATGTAAGTTTCAGTTTATTTAAAGTATTTTCATACAGTGTACAGATCCTCTCTTCTTATATAAATGTCATGCAACACAAATAGGTGTTATTTGGATAAAGTGACCACATATTGGAAATCTAAGATTGTTTCTATTTCGCCTGTAAAAAAAAAAACTTGATAAAGTGACATATTAACAGTCCTACAGCACTCTGTATTGCACATGTGAAACACGACTGTATGCATGGACCTTCTGCAGGTTGGTGCTCTCACACGGAGCCTCCGTGTGAGACGCTTCAGTTGGTAAATGTGTGTTTTGAAGAAACTTATTTCGGGGCTGAGTGCCGCTCAGTCCCGCTGAGAGGCTGAGTGATGCGGACATGACTGGAGAAGCGCTGGTAACGCCCCCTGAAGACGTAATAGAAGTAAGTCAGTTAAGGACAAACATTCAGGGTTATAGGGTTGTTCCGTGACCAGTCTAGACAAAAATAACAGTATCACACACATCTTCTCTTCTTTAGGGTTCTACTGGTATATCTTTGATTGATTTATTTTATACTGGCCCTTTATGCAGCCCCTCAGTTCAGCCTCTGTCTGATACAGGCCGTTTTAGCTACTGTCTCTTTAAGGCCCCTCCCTATGAGCCCACTCTCTTCTGATTGGTCAGGTTCTGGAGGTTATGTAAATAAACATTAGCAGTCAGGATTTCACTTGTTGTTCTGGTTCTTTACTCAAAATGGAAACCTCTAAAATACATCAGTACATGTTTGAACTGAAATCCAATGAAAAATATGTGTGAACAGCCTGAAGAACAACCATAGCAACAAACACTATGGACGGCCTTTTATGGGCATGCACAAACAATCTGATGCCACATCAGAAAGAAAATAGAGACAACATTGGGTGTTCAATGCAGACTGAAGCGCTGGCTTTTGACTGGCAGGGCACATTTTGCATCCGTTTACCTCAAGTTTTAGAATGACCATGTTTAACATAAACATCATAAGAGTATAAATATAACACAGAATCATAAAAAGCATGATATATACCCTTTAAAAGAAACTGGACTGGACTGTAACGACTATGTGAATTTCAGTTTCTTTATGACTTTTAAAGGAATATATTCTTATCTCTAGAAAATGTAAAGGATAGTTTCCATTCACTTCAACTTGGATCTTACCTTTATAGTTCTGGCCATTATTCCTATCACTTTATTCACCAAAGACCAAAGTATGTGCTGAGATCTGGGAATACGGCAGCACTGCTTGGAAATTTGAATGAAATTTTAACTGACACAATCATTCAGAGAATCAGACAGGTTACAAACAAGCTGACAGTTAAACTACCACTTTATTTGTAAAACTAAAAATGAGTGCTCCCAAAATGTCTGTAATTACCTTTCATTGCAAACTTTTACAGCAAACTGTTTTTGGGTAATTGTCTTTCTATTCTCTCTCTCAAATAGGTTTGGCTAACCTGAGGGTTTATTTGAAGTAGTCACATTATTCCATACCAATCCTCCACCCTCCATCAATCAAAAGGCTATGGACTGCAGTTAGGGGTTATTTGTATGCAGCTTGGGAAAACACACTGAGTGAGAAGCCAATTCCAGGGTATTGGATTCCCCTATGAGTACAACAAAGTATAATGAAGAGATAACTACCTCTTTAGAGATGGTGATACAAAATCTCTATCATCATACAATATTATTTAATCCAACCCAAGCCTGTATTGACTTCAGATCAGCAGAAAGATACATACAGTATAAATACAAAGACAGACAGATGTCCAGACAGAAAGCAACTTTGAGTCATAGTACAAATGAAGACCAAAAGGACATTTAACAGAGGAGACAAGAAACAGGAACAAAGAGGAGACATCATACTGAAATCAATGTCATTAGGGAAGAATGATGGGTAGCAAAAAGCAGCAGAGAATGATTTACTTAACAAATTAGTCTCAGCAAATTACTTCAACTGGTACTGACCAGGTATACAAGAAATACAATTGCATGCAAATTAAGCCTGTCTGGTTAAAACATTGTGAAGTTTTCTACAAACTTCTTCAGGAAACTTGGAGAGTTCTTGGAAATAAGTCATATAAGAATTGGCAGTACTATTTTAAACTATTGTAAAATATTTAAAATACTAAAGTGCTGAACACCAGACTATTGACATTTTACAGTGTACGAAATGCACTCATCCACTCCTTACCCACAAACACACACTCGCACACACAAAGTCAACCATCCATTTGTCTCAGTATTCTTATTGCCTTGTCCCCAGGCCAAAAAACAGGAAGCACATCCTATGTCTTGATTGCACAGACTGCATGCATACACACACACACACACACACACACACACACAGACAGGCACACACAGACACACACAGGCACACACAGACACACACACACACGCACGCACACACACACTTTCATGGGATCCACCTAATCTCAGCTGCAGGGGGTAAGGGGATGATGGTAATGGTCACTCTCTCCCTGTGTCTTTATTTCCTCTGGAGGATGTTCACAAATAACTTCATATGATTCCATCCTCTTTTCTATCAGCAACGTCCCAAAGGAAACCCCAAAAATGAGCACTTTCATCCAAATACACACACACACACACACACACACACACACACACACACACACTCACACACACACACCAAACCACAGCAAAGCTTTCCCCTGTGCGCTTTTCACACTGAATTCAAGTCATACTTTCAGGAAGAAAGTTATCTAAATGAGAAGAAGGGGTCAGTGTGGATTGTGTGAAACCCATTTGTTGTAGAGTGATTTATGCAGCAACTCAAGGAATGGAGTTTCCCAACTCTTTTGGAAATATACTTTCAGCCTTTTCACACAGATTTCAAAAGTACAGTTTAACAGAAAGTCCCTCACACACTCACACAGACACACACATTGAGCAGAGTAAGGAAGCTTTCTGACAGGCAATGAGCTCATGAGATCTGAATGTCTTCCTGTGGTGAATGCTTTTCTGTGGTTTTCTCACAACTATTCCCTCTTTTCCTCTCCTTTTCTCACACTTTTTGTCCGGCCCCCCCACCACAAAACACACAACTTGCTCTCCTGGTGTTAATTCTTTTATCTGCTTCATTTAGAGTGAATATAAGACACAAAAAAGGCCTAATTCTGGATTTAGTATTGATAATCTCCTACGCTGTTGTGTTGTTGTTTTTTCTCTGGGAATAGTAGTTTTGGGTTGCTAGGTTGGCGGTTTAGCTGTCAGTTTAATGTGTCTGTCTGTGTGTCACTGTGTGTGTGAGAGCGTGCGGGTAAACATTAAGCTTAACAAATGGGCAGTGATGTAAATCAGACTCATTTAGGATTTACGCTGGGCGAGATGCCCCGAGTAAAGAATTGAGACAGTTTAAATGTGGATGCTCTTGGATTTAGTTTGTGTAGATGAGCACAACCTTTCAACATCAAAACGTATTTCCTATTTTGATATGACATCTTAAATAATAATAACATATACAAATAGAAAGAATTTACATCTCAAAACATATCTTGAATCATTTTATGTTACAGGAGTCTTAACAGCCTCACCCTTAACAGCAGAAGTTGTGCCATAAACACTATGAAAATGGCTTTCAGATATTTTTCCAACCACATATGTGTGCCTGACATCAGAGCAGCGAGGGCCTCCTTCATAATTGGGGTGTTTGCAGATTTGTAATTGCAAACACACTTAACACAGCTGGAATGCTACTTTGAATTATATAGAATTCACGTCAGAAGGTTAAATTTAAAGGTTTGGCTGGTGCGAAACAAGCATGTGCATGTGTGCGTGTTCTTGTACTTTTCTCTTTATGAAGACTGAGGCTTAACCTACAGGAACAGGATATTTTCTCAAAGTAAGCACATTCTGGGTGCTCCTCACATCCTCAATAGCCTATTTAAAGGCTAGGCTTTTAACTTGGGGGTTAAACTTAAAACAGGATTAGGGTGAGGTTAGGGATGCGGGGCAGATGGTTAAGGTTAGAATTTTGAGCCAGATAATGAATGCATGCGGTTATAAGGGGTCCTCAAAAGTAATACATACGTGTGTGTGTGTGTGTGTGTGTGTGTGTGTGTGTGTGTGTGTGTGTGCGTGTGCGTGTTCATTGGTGTGTCCTCAGGGAACAGACAATCATTTATCACCACATGGACTCCCTTTAGTGTTGTCTTGGGAGCATTTTTGCTGGTGTCTAAAGGAACAAAAAAGGGTACTCCAAAGGCCAATCCCCCCCTCCCCGTCTTGGTCACCTCTCTCCTCCTTGAGCGTTCCTCTGCCCTTCACCCAACCCCCCTCCCCAGTCCTGGCACACTGCTGTTTCTGTGGTATCCAACCAAAAACAACTGGACCATTGCTTTCCAATCAAGGGCGAATTCAAAAGAACAGTCCAAATGGTCTGTACAACTTTTTTTAAAGCCAGCAGCTTGCCAGTTTGCTTCATGGCACATCTGAATAGTTTGATACATGCTCAGAAATTGGTTTGAATATGAAGCAGAATTCAGTCCCTCTGTGCCTTTATTATCCAAAGTCTCTGACTGGAGGTTGTTTGGCAGACGGAGGGCTTGGTGACCTCAGCCTTCTGGAGAGGTCAGTTTTTTCTACAGAGAAGTCCCGCTGCGGTCATTATGCGTCTCCCTTGAGTCCTATGGACTGAGACCAAAACTAAAACAGACAGGAAGGTAACTCAGGGCAACGATCAATGCTAGAGCTAGCCTCTGTTGCCCCCTGTGCTGTCGGAGGACACTGAAGTGGGCTTTTATTGAAAAAACTGAAGGCTGCAGCCGACTGTATGGGTTTCGTCTTCCTACTTTTATGTAAGACAGCAGCTGTGAGCTGCAGGGTTTCATTCTGAGATTAAGTCGAATAGCCCTGAGAATGTAGACACTCACATTCACATAGTTTTAGGTCAAAAGATGGTAGATAAATGCACACTTATTTTGCTGGTATCACAAGATCTCTAATACACTGTACTGATTTAGTAGTAATGGAAGTTGTCCACCCACCTACACATAATGTGCCTGCCAACTCACATTTATGCCCTCCCAACCATGTCCACACACTCATGCACACACAGACAAACATGCAATCACAAAGCAGATGAGAACAGAGTGTCCAGATATAGTAATAATAATCCCATGCTGTGCCCTGATGTGCTAGCTGTGTTGGCAGTTTTCTGCTACACCACTGAGAGCAGCATGATGTATGCAGCACTAAGCATCGCACGCAAAACACACATTATCTTAGTTCCATTTCTACTCATTTCACATTACAGCAAAAGGATTCGGAGTATCAATATTCATCAGATTAGCAATGGTAAAACTCATTACTATCAACAGCATAGCTCAAGTAAGCAGTAGTACAGTAAATGTGTCTTACTTTATGTTTATCAAAGGTGCCTTATGCCTGAAGTGTTGCACGTTGTTATTTTCAGAGATAACAAAATTAATAATAAATCACTTCAGTATACAGTATACAAAACAGATTTTCTGTGCCTATGTTTTATGGTTTCAGAATAGAGTATAGATGAAATAAATATTCATCCTCTTCCTCCATCTCCTTAGCATTCCCTCAGCAGCAAGTCTTTGTCCCAGTGGCAGCATATCCTGTTTTATTTGGCATAGCTACAAATAGAATACTCTTTCTGCTCATAAACTAACACTATAATAAAATTATCAAGCAATTTAATGAAGAGGTCCCCTCAGGTTTTAACAAATCACATTAAATTTTCAATTTGAGGTATTAGGATATTTGGTAGCGGTATACAGTCCTGGATAAACCTCCAGGCCCAAAGAAATAATTGCCAGTAGACCAAAGTGTGTGTCTTAAAAAGCTAAAGAGCTTATGGTCTTGTCCCACAGACGACTCAACCCAGTAATGCTGTGTTTGAAAGCAAAGACCATGGACTTAAACATGCATTGACCTATTTTCAATGTCAGCATTTTGTCACAGAATAAATGTTTCTCTTTTTCTGTCTGTGGATCTGTTTATGGCAGTGAGAAACACATGTCCATTCTCTTCCTAAGCATTTCCCAATTGTATGTATTGGTGGTTGGCAGGATCCTTTCATGTCCCACAGAATAGTATGTTTCTATGACTTTCCAAGGCAGGCGGACTTGGACAAGTACTGGTACCTTCTCCTACCATCTGCATATGTTGAGGTTTACATTCATCACTGCTGACAATTATTCTAATTAGTAATGTGTGCACATCTGCTTGTCTGCTGGGCAAAAATAACTGTGGGATACATCTGTTTACTGAGAGGACAATAAGTAGAATATGTTAAGTTGCCGGTTTGAAACAAATGCAGTCGAAGACAACAGCCCCTTTATTTAGGCTGGAATATTCATTGTTTGTTGAAACTGTCTTAAGCCCGTTTCAAACAGCCTGTTCAAGGTGGGAATGCTATGTCTTTATTCCACCTCACTGTTCTGTATAAAAGGTAGACTTGCCAATTGGGGGCCCAGCGCAGCTCTACCAATAACCTGGCTATGGATGTAGTTACAGAGCTGGATCAAAGTCTGTTTAAAAGGGGCAGCCAACATGGTGGGACAGGGAGCTGACGCTGTTGTGTTAACACGTCACGCTTTGCTGGCATGCTATGTAAAAACTCACTCAGAGGCAGCATTATGCCGAGTTTGTTTGGTTCAGTGTGAAAAAGCAAAGGCAGCTTGATGACAGATCTTCTTTATAACTATAATTCGGGATATTTGTATAAAGAGCCATTAGAGCGGTGTTGATACATCATTATGGGCATCTTGGAAGTGGTAGTTTTTGGTGCTGTCTACCCTCATTGACAGAGGTTAAACAAAATACTAGAAACACCTCTCAGAAGAGACAAACACCAAGAATTCATTTGTAGTTAACGTAAACTGTTTAACAGTAAAAATGCAATAGCTTTATTAGATAACTTTTATAAGCTTTTTCCACAGAAGACAATTTGACATGTCACAGTATGTAGGATGCACAGTATGTCTTGAATTACTGGGACACTCGAATAGAGTCATTATTAATATTGTTTCCTACACCTTTTCCTACTATGACAAATCAGAAATGTCTGTTGTGAAAACTCCTATTAAACTTTTATTTGAGTGTGCAGATCTACTTAAAAGTCTAAGGAGATCATCAAAGTAGTAATACTCCTCTTATAAATGTACTAGTATGGTGTTTTGTTCAGTGAAAGCGCTGGAGTTTTTAAGTCAACACAAACACTACATGAACATCAGTCTTCATAAAAAACACAATACATCAATGTCAAACTTACAAAAATGTAAATCTTTGAGGTTCGGCCAAGTATTACAGATCTTGGTCTGATACCAAGTAGGTATTGCAACATACTGTCTCTCCAGAATATTTCTTAGTCTGTATTTGTGTGCTGAGGGGTAGAGGTCTGTTTAGCCCAGTCAGCATCTGAGCTCTTGTCCTTTTTCCCTCCCAAGGTGACTTCTCTGCTGTTGGCAGGCAGAGCCGTGAAAACAGCTCCCTAGACACTATCTCTCTCTGCTTCTCCCACACACCGATCATCTTTTAGATAACACTGGGAAATGTGCTCTCATGCCTTTTATTTATTTATTTTTACAGATGTCAAAGCACATTTTTGTCTTCCTTTTGTCTTCAATCCATCCACTGATTCTCATTTCCAAAATGGCAGATGAGAATAAAAATGCAATCAAAATTTAAAAAAACAAAACAAAACATGATATTCATGTATTCATTAATATTTTCCTCGCTGCTTTTGGCCTTGTCTACAGTCAAAATTAGGCTTTGGCTCAATGCCAACGCTTGGGCACCTGACCTTTTCCTCTTTCAGTTCTCATAGTGGAGAATGCCTACCTACGCAGCAGCACACACACCTCCCACACAATCTCTTTCATACACAGGCAGGAAAATTGTAGATTGAAAGCAATCGTCTGTGAATTGTATGACTCTGTATTAGAGACTGAAAACCAGAATAAAATAAAAGACACCTTTCTGAATTACGATAACTTTTGTGTGGAACTTACAAGTTATGATCATAATTGTTAGTAAATAGGCCATTGTCCTATGTCTACAGTAGGTCAGCTATTTTGGTCCAAGTTAATTCTCTTCATGGGAGTAGGTGTGCTAATTTCCTCTATGTCTCTTCCTGCCTCTCTGTGGCTCTCTCTCTTTCTCTGTCTTTTTCCCTCTCTCACCTCTTTCTCTGTTAATTGATTAAGAGGATTCAACCGGCTGCTGCAGCCTTAAGCATTGACAGCAGTCACCAATATACACTTGGATGCTCACAAACACCCACCCAAGCGGACTGACCCACCTACTTTAAGATCAGCTTGTGACTACTAATAAACACACACATACACAAACACTTATTCAAACACATTTGTTGTTGTCACTGACTGACATTCACTCCCTGGAGACTTACGAAAACCAGAACCCTTATCCTTACACTTCAGTTTAACCAAACACTAAATCTTAACCCAACAGTTAAGTGGTTTGCCTTATGGTGACCAGATTTCCACCCACAATGAGGGGACTATTCCCAATGATGCAACACTTTTAACAGACTTGTGTTCCTAAAATTGGACTCAAACACAGAGTAGATATTGACATTGCAAAATCCGGCACACTCAGATTGTGTTTTCCATCTGAACTATTGAGAAATCCACTATAAGCCAGCATTTGCATATTTCAATGGTTATCTTTCTGTTGATTGGTATTATAAACGATAGATGATTTCTTGCTGCAGCTTCTAGCATTGAAATGAAAAAGACAGTGTGGACCTGCTTATCAGCTTTATATTCTTTGTGATACAAAACATTTAAAACAACCAAACATGTCAAATATCACACAAACACAACGGTTCTCAAAATGTGCAAATGTACAGTACAATAAGTGGGTTTTAAAGGGAGCCTTTTATAAGATCATAGCACCAAAAAAAAGTGTTCAGATGACAGACCTGATAGTTAATTTATTCTATGAATAATAAGTAGTATATATTGATCAAGCAGATAAAATGCAAGTAATACAACAGCTAGAACAATCTGGTAAGTTCAGAAAATCACTTTACTGTAATGGAGCCTTTAAAACCAGGAAAAAACATACTAGTACCATATCATATTATAATATTCAAAATCCATGACAATATCTCAAGTCTCATAATATCAATATATTATCCAGCCACTAATACCAAGTCTCATTTTAATGAAGTTTGCACAGATGGACAGACAGAGAGAACAACTTCTTCCTTCCTCATGCCCAGAATGATTGTTGCCAGCCTGTAGTACAGCGCAGATTAGATGCTGTAATCACAGAATAACATTTTCGTCTCATCATAACACTGTTTTTTTTAACAGGAAGACATTCATACTAACACACATGAACACACACCCTCAGGCAGCAGCATCATGATAACCTTGCTCGACCCGGCAACTCTAACACTACTCTCAAAAACTCATCTTCACTCCTACACTAACAAAAATGCACACACACATGAATAATGTCTTGAATAACCTTCAGAGACTCCTCTAACTCCGAGCGTAAATCATGGGTGACATCATGAAAGTTGTTACCCATCCAAAGCGGTCTTACCTTTGTGACAGTCATGCAGAATCAGTGGGTGAGGAGCAGGCCAGTGTCCCCTTCAAGCATAAAGCAACGCCGCAGGAGTGGCAGAGTGATGAGGAGGAGAGAAGGGCAGCTCTGCTGAATATGCAGAGAGAGAGAAAAGAGGAGGGGACAGACAGGTTAGTGTGTCTGTCTCAGTAAGTACAGAAAGGGCTGATTGCTGCTGCAGTGAAGTAATGGCTGGCAGTCAGCGTGCCGGTTGGTTACTACAACAGGGAAAAGCTCCCCGCTAGGATACACCCCTCCCTCCTCTCTCACCACACGCACACACACGCACTGATGATGCACACAAGCCTGGCTGCCTCTCTCTCTCTCTCTCTCTCTCTCTCTCTCTCTCTCTCTCTCTTCCTGTTGCTGTCTCTCTCTATATGATTAGTGATGGGCTAATACAGCTTATTGATGAGCCGGCAGGGCTGCAGGAGGAGGCGGGAGCAGTGCTGCCTGGGACAGGAGAGGAGAGGACTGCAGAAAGCGAGAGGAGGGAGGGAGGGAGGGAGTTGGACGCTGTGCCGCAGTCTGCTGCTCAGGCATAGAGCTAGCTGCACGTCATCTGGTGTATGTGACTGCGTGTGTGTGCAAATCACACAGGCATTAATATGAGATGACATGAACACATTTGATTTTTGCACCACACATACACAATGTAAAAGTTAGAAATCTGTACTTATAAAAGACTCTCTTTGAGCCCGTTTATCTTCTCAGCCTTGATCAAATCCCGACATGTACGCTTTCACTTATCAGTGACTCTGAACTAGAGTCAGGCGAAACTTCAATATTGTTGTTTATCGACTGTCAGTGTAATTCATTTGTGATATGATCATATTGTGTTTATTCGGATTCTGCAGATCAAATCAATGATTCCAATGAAAATAAAATCAAAAGTGAACACATTTAGTTATTAAAATCTGTGTTGAAAACAGTTAATTACAATAAACATAATTTTGATTTAATGTTTAATACATTTGCCAAACTGTCAGCCTTAGGTACAGTATACCCAAAACTTAATGCTAATGCTAATTGTAGTTGTGCACTCACATCCTCTTAATTTTTGAAGACTTTTCTTACTTTTTGTTTTGTTTTGTAAAGACACGACTGTAGTAGCACAGAAGCAGCCACCCACCCTCACAGAGTAACACATCTTTGTCATACTAATTGTCTAAATCGAGGGATGCTAGAGACAGGCCAAGATTCCAGTTCAGTTACCATGGTTTAACTTCCCATTGCTGTGTGAGACTCTTCTGTAGTGGCTACAACACACAATACTGGCTTTGTTTTGTGCATCTACATATACATTTGAGTGTGTGTTTATGTGTAAGTGTACATGAACGGTGTCTGTACTCTCCAATATTATAGAGACAGTCATTAAGACAAAGACACTGAATGACAAGCCATAATTTATCATTACTTTTTTCTCTTTTTATTCACAATCACCCACACTGTCAATTCAGTGGTCACTATGCTCTTCAGTCTCAGTCTTTAGGAGTGTCATCTGAGTCTCCATTCTCAGCATTTCCTGTCTGGAACAATAGCATTTCCTGTGTCTGTGTGCATGTTAGGGGTGGAGGGACAGGGTCTTCAAAATCTGTATTAGAAACTTCCTATAATACAATACTCTCACTGAAGTTGGACTATAGTAAAACTCAGCATGTCTTATTGCTTACAAAATCTGAAATGCTATTCTCATAGGCCATACTTCATTGTAAGTAATACCCATCATAAGAGATTCACGTGTTTGTGTCCTACGATAAGTGAACTGACGAACTAAGAAGCGCTTTCTTCTCTCAAGCCTTTTCACTAGAACTTCAAACCACATTCAGTCATAAGTTGGTCATTTCTATAATTTGAATATGATCTAGTGTGAAACTTACGTGTCGTGCCATGGCATTCATAGAAGTTCAACTCTTCAGAGTCTTGAAAGTACGTAATCTTTCCAATTTACACCATTGCAGAGATGTGGAAGTAAAAAGACATCATCTACTGGGTGGAGGTGGCAAATAGAGGGACCTGCAGACAGAGGAGCCAACATGTCTCATACGTTCCACCAGACGTCTGAGTGCTCCTGTGGTGGGAGGAGAAAACATTTTTTATTTGTATTTGCAGTAAAAGTCAATATGCATGGATGTCAACACTATTCATTTTATTAGGTCAAATAATGTAGACAAAATAAGTCACTGTCTGGTTTAGCTGTATGCCTAACAGCCACAGTTCCTTTCTGTTCCAGTAAATGATGGAAAGTCTGTTTTGCATTATGAATTTCATTTCCTTGTTGTTTACTATTCAGACCCTGACAGCTTTGTGACCTGGGGGAATCCACCATTATTAACAGTTTGCCGCCCTCTTGTGTTGAGATCATATTATTACCTCCAAATTGTTTGGCTCAAACACAACCAATGCATTTGACTTGTAAAAGATTTAATGACTTATTGTGAACTAGAGTTGTAAATTAAAGGGTACATACATGTTCTATAATCATTCATGAGCTGTAAGTTTCAATTCTACAAAATAAAGAGATAAAACAAAATGACTCCTCTATATGTCTATGTGGAGTCTCTTAAACGAAAAAGCAAAAAATTGTCATCATTATATTAGGCTATTTATACATTTTGTTAGGTCAATCAAAGGAAATGCTTTACACATTTCATCAAAACAATAAGTTAGAGAAAAACTGGAATGGATGGAAAACTGATCTCAAGAAAACCCGACCTTTGCAGTTTTCTGATAAAACGGCTGAAGACAATTTTTTGGAACATGATAACTTAAAAATTTACCAGGAAAATAAGCTTTGTACCAAGTTAATGTGTAGCTACTTAATGTGTACTAAGAGATATGCTGATTAACAAAATAATATAAACAGCCAACATGAGCAGTAAGATGCCTCATTAGCATTCATTTGGATATAAAACTAAAAATAATAATTACAAAAGCAGGACTGTAACTTTATATATATTTATACCGCTGGCACCTTTTTTTAATCAATAACTTGTAGCCACGTTTTATAGACCAAAATATCAATAAGGAAGTTCATCAAAAACTATAATCTCCATGGCAACGTGCTATCACCGTGGCTAACACTAGCCAATCATATTGCGCGACTATATCATAACAACATTTTCCAGGTGCATGGTGTGATTTGTGTCTAAAGGACATATCACTCCCTCCAGGAAATACACGGGACCGCAGTTCTTCAAATATAGATTACTTTATTTTCCTCCTTCCTCATAATCCATGATAAACCACCGTCGAACTGTTTAAATACACAGTGTGCAAAATTACGACACATTTGTACAGAATGTAAACATATAAGCACAATACAAGAACAGAAATAAACGTACCTCGGCTGCACACAACCAAGAGGGAATGAGTCCACTTGACAAACCTTCCAAAACCAAAAATATACACTAAGAATATGATCCTTAAAACCGAAAATAAATCTTCTAAAATGTCTCTTCAACTTCTTAGTGGAGGTTTTGCACACTGCACCTGCTTCACTCCACTCACTTACAGTAGGCTATGCTCTTTTTTTACGATGGCCGAGACCCGCCATAGCTGCAAATAAAAGTAACGCTGCAAACAAAAACAAACGCTGCTGCAAATAAAAAGATACGCTGCTGCATATAAAAGAAACGCTGCAAATAAAAAGACACACCGCAGCAAACAAAAAAAACGCTGCAAATAAAAACAAACGCCGCTGCAAATAAAAGAAACACCGCAGCAAAAACAAAACAAAAAACACCGCAGCATATAATAAAAAAAACGATGCAAATAAAAAAAAGCCATAACGGAAGTGGATTACCGGGGACTGTTTTTGCCGAAACACCGGAAGAAGAAACAACAACAACAGGACAACGAATTGGAAAACGAACTAGAAAGTAAGTGAAAATGGTAGTGTTTAATGTCGCTACATGTACTTTTTAATGTGTTATTTGGTCAGGCGATGTAGCCCCAGGTTTGAAGTTGAACTGTCGTTGTTGTTGTTGCTTGTACGTGTAGGTCAGGAAAAGACGTAAAAGGGACCGTATATGGTTTGTTATTTGTGTTATTACGTTACGTGTTGGACTAAATACATGGACATATTGAGGAAAGTATTTCGATGTTATGGAAACGGATTTCACATTTCACAAGAATGGATACTTGGCGAGCTGTACAGAAATTCCTGAGTCATAAGATGATCGTTGTGGATAAAGGGAAGACTTGGAAGGTATGTAGAGATTATAGCTGTTTTTACTTTAGCTGAGTGGCTAGCCGAGCCAATCACTAATACTATTACGGCTGTGAGCAACCAATATAATTCGTGAGTGGTCTTGAATGAATCAGGGCAATCTATGCTTTCTAACGATGTACGGCATGAATAAATATGTTTAAGGGTTGGTGTTTAAAACATTCAGAAGGACTTGTGGCTACCTCCCAACCTCCGACCCGTCCCGTAAGCGGAACAGCGTGTTTTAAGTGTCTGCAGTTCCGATCCTCATCCCCATGTTGGCTGAAACAGACAAGTCACCCTCAAACATGCTGAAAACCATATTGATGTTTGGTTTGCAGTTAGTCATCCCAAATGTTTATGTGGCTTTGAGGATGTTCCTCACGTTGCCGGTGACAAACTGTGAGGGGGGAGCGCTCATTTTCTCATTTGGGGAGAATCAAAAATGAGCTGAGAACAACCATGAATCAATTTTCCAATTCGTTGTCCTGTTGTTGTTGTTTCTTCTTCCGGTGTTTCGGCAAAAACAGTCCCCGGTAATCCACTTCCGTTGTGGCTTTTTTTATTTGCATCGGTTTTTTTTAAATTATATGCTGCGGTGTTGTTTTTTTTTGTTTGCTGCGGTGTTTCTTTTATTTGCAGCGGCGTTTGTTTTTACTTGCAGCGTTTTTTTTTGTTTGCTGCGGTGTGTCTTTTTATTTGCAGCGTTTCTTTTATATGCAGCAGTGTTTCTTTTTATTTGCAGCAGCGTTTGTTTTTGTTTGCAGCGTTACTTTTATTTGCAGCTATGGCGGGTCTCGGCCACCGTACTTTTTCTCCCAAGTGGCTTGTTACAATTAATTTAGTCCCGCTTGCAACACGGTTATAAAATAAATTCCTACTCAGTGTTACACAAAGAAAATAAATATTCATGAAAATGAATAGTATAAAAATCAAATATGTAACAAAACATTAAATAATTACATAAATATTTGTGGTGGTTAAAGGTCACTTGGCAAAAACGTCAAGCCACAACTCTACTGCCAAGAAAGATGGTGACCGGAAGTGAAGTGACCGGAATTTATCTTGGTGATGTTCATTTTGATGACAACAGTGCCACGTGTACAAAAAAAATATGGAGATATCTTCAAAGCAGAGGTATGTCAACAGACATGCACTGAGTTTTAATTTTTAGGTTAAACTTTAAAGGTTGGTTCAACATTGTCTCTCTAATCAAATAATCAGATATAATTACAGAAGAAGCACCAAGAAGGGCCAACAATCCAATACAATCTGATATCTAATATGCTTTAAACTTATCAAGCTTGCATGATGCTAGCTAAGATTTTAAATTAACCTCAGACCCAAGCTTTTATTTGGTATGCATTTTTAATTTCTCCAAGATTTTTGGGATTACTAGGACCTAATAAGTACAAAAACTAAGCATGGTCTTTGAACAGGAAGTCATTAATTTACTGTAGGCTTTAACAATTAATTCTCAGTGTATAAAACTATTTCCTTACATTTACACCTTCCCTTTGCACGAATGTGTCGTAGCTTGTTGCTGTTGCTAAAAATTAGTCAAATTTCAAGCATGAACTGTTTATAATCATAACAGGATTGGGGGGACATGATTAACATTTTCATAAAATAGGTGACAGAAAAAAAACACAATTGTTTTTCAAATTTGCTTTATCACTGACTCCCCTGTTAAATCTGAAAGTATTTAATTGTCTATGTGTGCATTTCATATCTTAACTTGCACTTAAAGTTGAACTATCCATATTTACAAATTTCTGAAGATTATTTCCTGTTATCACTTAATTCTCAGACTGGCTTAGCACTCCTTCACACACAAACAAGGCTACAACTTAAAGCCTGTAATTATCTGTTTATAATGGCTGTCAAAACATCACTGACTTTGTTTACATGGTGATTTATTGAATTCAAAAATAATCAAGCAGAACTGTTTTGAGTGAAAAACATGAATTTTATGTTTAACTGCATTTTTTAAAATTAACTCCAGCAAAGGCAAGACACTTCACAATTACCACTTTTCCCTTCCCCATGTATAGCTTGTACAAAGGAAAATACATACAGAAAAATAGCTTTAAACAGCAGGCTGTGCTGTTCATGCCTTTTTGCACAGTCCTGCTAAAACTGATCTATCATTCTGTTTTAAAAACCTGAAATCTGTCCCTCTAAATCTTCACCTACAGTTGTAATAGCACTCTCCACAGCTGATTCATCCTAAAACTGCAGCAGTCAGGTTTTTGGGAGCAGTAAGATGTCAATTAGATGTCTTGAAGCTTTGACATCTGCCAATTGACCTCACTGTCTCTGATATATTTTTAAATGGATTCCCTCCATTGTTTTATCAATCCTGATGATGCACATTAGTACTACAGTGGAATCCCCATTGACTAATTTTTTCACTAAAAAATGTGAGCCAGCAACATGTTATAAGGCATTGTTTTATAAATCTATACTCAACAGATGATTGTAACAGAAGACAAAACAGATTAATCTAATGTAACCATCCACTGTACCACTGACTCTTTGACAAGGATGTGCAAACCACCAGAAAAGTTAAAAAACTTACCTAGGGACCCCTGAGCTTTGGCCCCTTGACGGACTCACATTCAGAAACCACATTATAATAACAGTAAATGGAGTGACTTATCTTGCAGACTATAGGCTGCTTGCATATGCACTTTAAAAACCGCAAAGTATAAACAATTCTGCACTTGAGATTAAGCTGAAAAACAGGCCCATGCAGTATCACAGAAACTGACCAATATAACTGTACCATTATTTAGTGGGTAATTGGTTGACCTTAAATGTCCCACCTAAAATAAGAGAAAACAACTATTACTATCTTACTCTCCTAATTTGTCATATTTAGAAAAATGAATGAATATGTTTTGGTTTACTGTACTATCTTTAAATCAAGATATTCTTGAATTTGCCTTTATGGGCAGAGGTGATAAGCCCAAACTACAAGTCTGCTGGTGTACTGGTAGTGGAAATCACTACAAATCCAAAACACACAACTTTTACAACAAGCCATTAACTGCTGCTTTTGCATCATTAACTTGAGCTTTTCACCAAGTTAAAATTAAGAAACTAAATATGTCCTTGACTGAAGCCTATCCACAGGTGGCGCTGTGTCTCTATGTCCTGGAACACTCAGGCATACTTACACACACATTGCTCACAAATTGTCACAAATTTTAGTATTTCTTTTTTATCTTTCTGTTTTGTTGGACAGCTGACAATAGAGGGAGAAAGAGATAATGAAGAAGAATGACGAAGGAGAAAGGAGACGATGATGCACAACAAAGGTATGTGATTCGATTTTCATCCAGATCTACAGTATATGGCATGAACCACAACCAACTCAATCACCAGAATGGCCAAGTTTTTATTTATAGTAATGAACAGTCCCCCCTCCCGCCCCTCCTCTCCTCTCTCTCTTCCTTCCACCCTGACTCAGCCCCCCCACCACCACCATCAGATCCTTTAACACTGGCCCACCACCGCATGATTTCCCCTCACAGAAATTGTTGCTCTAGTGGAACATTTAATGTACAGGGGCTCAAATTTCGGCTTCCCCGGTGCACAGCACAGTGTTCCAGCCAGCCACAGTCTGCACACAAACCACTTCCTCTATCTGAAGAACAGTGAGGAAAAAGAAGAAGAAGAAGAAGAGAGGAGGGGGACAAGTAAGACCATGAAGAAATGGATAAAGGCAAGCAAAGCAGCTGAGAAGAGGTTGACAGAAATAGGAAGTGCGAGAGCAAGTGGGAGTGTTTGAGGGTCAGGTCAATCAGTCTTGTGTATTTTTTAGAAGAGGAGACTCCAGCACCCTTGCGAGTGTGTGCCTCTTTGTGTAGGGAACACATAACTCAACCATGAGTAGACAATTCCACAATTTATCCACTCACGCACATATCGCTCTAGTCTTGCCTTCTTTTAAGTCATTTTCCACAGTTTTTTAATTCATCTAAGTCCCCTCTCCAGCTACGTTTCTCATCCTAGAGCCTCTCATTTGCTCTATTTTTTCACCTGCCGGTCATTGGGGCAGATTTATGAAGTCCTCTGTTGGAAAAAAGCCTCCATCCCTCTTAGCCCTCACTGGACCCTGATTCATGTCGGTGTGAGAGATGCTTCTGAACTTAATGCTATTATATTGTTGTTTTAATTTTTTAAATATTGCATAAGCTTTTTCATTGCTTTTGTAATGGCCTTGGTAACCCTGTGCTGTTGAGTTATACATAGTTAGATAAAGGTAATAGATAATTCAATTTGATGTTTTAAGGAGGGACATATGCCAATGAAGTGTTGCTCCCATTTGGAAAGGACCCAAACTGCCACACACATACAGTAGGCTATACATTCCTTCTTTATTTCTCTCTTTTTCACTCTATATCTGTTTCTCTCCTTCTCTTTCATACACATTTACCACATACAGAGTCTGGAAAACAACACACTCACATTAAGTCAGTGACAGCAGTACAAAGGCTTAACATGTGGTAGCACTTAAGCGGACCTTTGCAATCCAATAGACCTGAAATTAAGAAACAATTACAGGAAATATAGCACACAACTTCTTTGCAGCTTTGACAGGAGTAAGAGATAACCTTTGTTCCATATGTCTCATCAAGGTCTTATACAACTATTCCCTGATTGTATGAAATAACTAGAGGCTCGAAAGTTTAAAAAAAAACTAAACACTGCTACCCTTCTCCATTTCACTCATTTTCTCTTTACAGCCAAGGGCTATATATTTGGCTACATAAAAGTCAGTAAGCAAGGCAAAACGCATTCTAAACTTATAATGCCCTGAGGATCATTCACTGAACTGATTGAGTGAGTCAGATTGGCTGACACTGTACATTTAAATATTCCTTTGGTTAGCTCTGTCCCCACCAATAAGTGCCTTTTATGTTCATTTGGTTTCCATTTGGGGCAAAATAGTATGGTGCCACCCTGGAACTTGACACTTATCCGACTTGTTTCTTTATATTTTATGGCTTTGGTGTGTCATAAAGGTGATGAGGCTGGGATATTTAGTCCATAGTCATTAAGATATTAAACTAATCCATGTGTAAAGACATAAAATGGATAAAATCTGTATTTTATATTTGTGAGCATGTTAATAATTCCTCTCTATATGATAGCTTCCGTAACAGATTCAATTTCTACCACAACTTGGATGAAAAATCTTCACAATTCCCACTTAAATTCTCCCTTTCTGTCCTATTGTAGATCAAACACAAATTATGGAGCAGACTCTTTTTTCTAATTATGGTCATCTGAGCAAGTTGTTTCAATCCCCCATTGAGACGATAGTATAACAAAAACAGACGTGGTGTGCGTGTGGTTGTGTGGTCTTCCTATCTCAAAAGTAGCAAGGACAGACAGGCTAGCCCTTAGTCAAGTGCTAAGTCCAATGCTCTTTATTCAATTAGCGCGGCTCCTGTCGTTGCTTACACAGCTTGTTGGAGAGCCTGAAGTTTTCACTCCCAGGCTTAGCACTAACAGGCCAGGGTTTATCATAAAAGCGATGGAATGCTATTGAACCCTCAGAACCAGAATTCTGCATCTCTTCTGGTGTGCTGCCAAAAGTGAAAGCAAAGACGTTTGAATCATGTTTGCAAATGGTCACAAAGTCAGGTCAATTATTTGAAAACTCAAGAATGTCCAAATGTCTGATTGTTCAAGATCTACTCCTGGGTGGTTCATATCAAAATTTTCTCTATGATCCTCAAGAAGTGATTTGTCAAGATTTTTTAAATGTGTGTCTTCTCTTTGACTCCTTCTATTTTCTGCTCAGTTGTTGTTTATAACAGACATACAGCTTGAATCCTAAGTGTTTGGGATTGATTACATTCCAACTTGCTTCTTGATTGTGCCTGGTAATAGAACTTGGATCGCATGCAAAGTCTAATTAGTGCCAGCCGCCGGAAACCAGTGGCATATTTCTACCACATGGAACAAGTGACATAGTGTTGTTAAGTCCATACATGTTCCGTGATTGATTGTGACATGAATCAATTAAGATGTAATAACACACTGAGCTATTGGATCATATCAAAATCTCTTGGGAGGCATACATTCTTTTTCAAACTTCAGGATTCTGTGAATTGATGGCTACAACAAAGATTTCTAAAACTCAAAAGTGTTTTTTGTCATCGTGACTAAATATATCTGCAATTTGCTTTGCTTTGAGTGTGTAGACAGAATTCTCTCATGCTTCAGTATGTAGCAGCTAATAGCTCATATGCACTAGTCACATCTGTGTGGCAACAGCTGGTGTTAAGAACAATATTTGAAGCTGTGAAAGAAAATACTACCACACTAATTAGGTGAGAGGCCTGCATTTATTTCTGGTTTGAAGACCAAAACAATGATTTAACTGTTTAAATCTCTGTTACCAGTCTGTGAGAGGCTCGCAAAATGCTGAGTTTATTTGCATTTAAGATCTATTTGTTGGATTATGCTGTCATACAGGGAAACAACCTGATAAACTGTAAAAATGACAGAATCCATATTTTTAAGTTATCTAAAGCAAGTGACTAGAGATATGAAGGCAGAACTGTAGTCTATCTAAAGTTGTTACAGATACAGATCGACTCGGTGCTCATAAACTGTTTAACTGGACGGGGCTCTAGCTGTCAAAACCACAGGGGGCATATTTACCTGTGCCTGGCAGAGGAAAGACGCTCAGCATGCGGAGACCCTGCACAGCTCTGGACCTTGCTCCTGGACTTGTGCCGCCCTCTTACAGTAAATCACAGAGCAGCAGGGGTCGTCGAAAAAGTTTAAAAGTCTGAGTTGGTATTTCCAGCTAAACATCTAATTCCTGGACACCAGCTGTTTGGCAGAGGTAAATGGGGCACCAGCAAGCTATATATCTTGGTGGTTTTTGGTAAAGGAATCTATGTTTAGTTTGCAATGTGTCCAGCATATTTGGCAAAACTCTGCTGTATCTAAGACTGTTCAAATATTGCTAATAGTGGCAAAGCTTCAGAAGGATTTCATTTTTATGATCTAGGATACACGCAATAGACTTTGTGAGCATCAGCAAATCTTTTCCAAAGCTTGAATTCAAAGCTTTCACAGTTTTGTTTGTACTCATTCAAAACAAAATGGGACTCGTCTCATTTTCACTGAACACATTATCCATTGACTATTTTTAAATATAGCCGGGGAAGTGTAATTTCTAACATTTTATCTGTCGACTTTGGGACAGTTCACATTATTGTGACCGCTTTCCAATGCAACATAAAGTATAGCCAGTGTGCAGTCACCCCATCATGTTTGTTTATATGTGGTCAGCAGTCCAATATGACCCCTTTTAGTTGAGGAAACAAATATTTCACACTCATTGGGAAACTAAAATGCATGCATGTAGACACTTATCCAGAACCGGGTCGTGGTGGCATTAGGCTAAGTGAGGAAAACCAGACATCCTGTACCAGGGCAATGCCCTCCAGCTCCCCCTGGGGTATCCCAAGGCACTCCCAAAAAGAGATATGTAGTTCCTCCAGTGTGTCCTGGGTCTGACCCTGGGTGTCCTCCCACTTAGACATGCCTCAGCTGACTCCTTTCAGTGCAAAGGAGCAGCAGTTCTACTCTGAGCTTCCCCCAGATAATAATAATAATAATAATAATAATAATTATTATTATTATTATTATTATTATTATTATTATTATTATTATTATTATTATTATTATTATTATTATTAATATAATGAGAATGATGATAATGATAATTGTATTGATATAGCACCTTTCATACAAGAAATGCAGCTCACAGTGCTTACCATCAGTTACAACCCAAACCTTGTGACCATAGGTCAGGGTTGGAACATAAACTGACTGGTTAATGGTTCATTGAGAGCTTTTACTTCTGGCTCAGCTTTTTCTTCACCACAATGGTCCGGTACAACATTCACATTACTGCCGATGCTGCATCAATCTGTTTCTTTCTGTGTTTCTTTATCCAAAATCATTAGTTTGTAGTTTGTATCAATCTTGTCTTCATAGTTAAAATGTATAAAACTAGTTTGTTCTTGAGAGCATGTGATGCCCAGAGACACTATTAATACCTGATTTATTTCACATTGTGTTATCATTTATTCAAATCAAAACTTAATTAATCCAGGGTATAGTGTGAGAGCAGTGATGTTCTTTTCAGGAATGCCATGATGCCAAGATGTTAAGCACTACCACAGTCTGGGCTGTTGGCCCCTTAGCAGCTGCACTCAGTGTTTTGGTAACATTTAAATTTTTATTTGAAATTCTCCCTTGTGTCCAGGGGCCTTGGCTGACCTAAGGGCAAGGCCCTTGTTGGTAAGAGGCCCCTGGCACCAGACCCATAATTATTCATCCCCCCGGTACAAATACCCATTTCATAATATATAAAAAAAATTGAACATTCCTATGTTTCATGTCCAAAATGTGCCCCACATTCATTCTTGTCCCTTTTAAAATGGTTGTAGAATCACAATTTAGCTAACCATCAATCATTAACTGCTATCATTGTCCCATTCATATTATAATCTGTATCACAAATAGAATTTATTTTTATTTTAATCTATGCACGGAGAGCAGTTTAGTTTATGCTGAGGTGGTGTGCCCCCTAAGTTTTCATCAAGGCCCCCACTCTAATCTTGGCAGATGCCTTAAAGCACAATGTACAGAACAAACTATAACTGGATTAGAACACATTTAGAGTAGGCACCTTCTGCTTGCCAAATTAAATAATTTTTGAAAATACAAACATAGTTATGGAAACTGAATCTGTCTTCTCCTGACCAAATGAACTGCCAACTCTGGTCTAAAAACAAACAAAGTTAAAACTTGTGTAGGAACAGTAGCAGCTTGGGTGTAAAACAACAGAATATACCAACACACATAATCTTTGCCTTTGGAAATACCACACCACAAGATGTGTTGTATTAACCATTGATGTGTTGTCATAAGGATTTCATTTAATAGTCTGTGAGAGGGACTTAACTTGGTGTTTGAGTGGTCAACCTGCAACAGATAATTGCATATAAGCTTTGTGAAACCTAATAATTACAAGCAGAAAATTGTAGACAGTTTGGTTTTCCACTGAGATCCAAAAGGACAAAAAAGCCTAGTACAATCTTTCCATCTGTCTCACAATGAATGCAAATGCAACGCAATGAAACAGGAGTGTGTGTTCTTCCATGATGAAGACATTACGGAGGCAGAAGTTTATGTTAGACCACAGGACGGTATGACCGAAGTCTCTGTACGAGAACTTATGAGTTGTGAGCTGCCTGATTGGATATAGGAATGTGGTGAGTGACTGTAATTCATTTTTTATATATGTTTTGTATGTAGACCCTGGAAAGCAACTACAAAAATGTGGCTTCCATATGAATTGTTTTAATATCTGTCTCACACTCATCACTATATTGTATTCATTATTAAGAAGCAGCCTAGGAAAGAAATCCTTACTGACATATAGCATATTACTATGTCCATGGAAGTAATATCATATGGGCAACAAGGCTTTGTGTTTAAGCTGGGTGTCGAGAGACATGGCTTTGCCTTGAATCTGGATGTGTGAGCTTTGCGGCGTTCCATTGTCGTCCATCTTGTTGCGTGCGGCTTTAGTTTCCACATTAGTCTATTTCCCACTATTGCTACTGGCACAACTCAACCTGCGCAGTACTCTGCCAGAGATCTGGAAAAGTTAGAATGACTCACTCAAGCTCAGACAGAAAAATGTACTTCTCTCATTTTCTGTATGTGGCTCTTTAATATGTTCATTTTTACTATATAGTGGGATTTTCCATAGGCATTCAACTACAAATAAGATTGTATCAGTTACAGAGTAAGTTTTTATCTTTGGGAAATTCACTCAGACAGAACTCAACAGTGTGCTAGTAAGCCAAGCGAAGTTGGATATTGGTGATAAACCATAGCTTTGAACCATTGGTAGATTCATGGTTCCTGTGAGTATAGTTTCCCTTTCGAACTCCCTAAATTAATTTGGACCTCCACGGTGGGTCCAGTAGCAAATTTTGATGACGTGATGAAGTAACATGCCAAATCTCTTAAATGCTGAGGAACATCCTCTGAGAATAAAGGATTTACATCCCCATACAAACTGCTAAGTACCTAATAATAGTGCTGTTGATACTTCAGCCAAAGTTTTTGTTCTTCAATTTTCGTGTCAACGGCTTAAGTATGGTGGTGACGTCAGGGTTTTGGACACAAATGGAGAAAACTTTAGTTCTTTCCAACAAATACAGATTCATTATAGTCTCAATACACAACAAGGATTATGGGATTTGGGTGAATGTTCATGGCAGGAAAGTTAAAGGTGCCTTTGATGGTGATTTTTTTACCACTAGATGGCAGCTTCTCAATAGACTGATAAAATTGATTTGTCTAAAGCTGCTCTGAATGTGTTTTCACATTATCACCATCTTACAAAGTTGTATTGTCCAAAGGGTTTGCCAGGGTTTAAACATTAAACAAACAAGGAAAAACATTACATCCATCTGAAATTTTTCTGTCCAATAATCACTCACCTTTTCACTGCTTTGATCTCGACCAATTCTTTCAATGCCATCCATTCAGTACGTCAGACAATTATTTTGAAATGGTGTCCAACTGATATTGAGGTGAGCAACATAGACTTATACTATGTACTATGTAATTTTTTTTCAACTCAATAATTAACATATTTGTCAGGAAATTCAGGTGCAGTGAGACGATTTGCATTGGTGTATTGTGAATCAGTGGTAGGGATGGGTGATTAAAACCGAATAACCAAATAATTTTTTGGATTAACTGAAGAATTTAATTGAGAATTCAATTGAGCTGTACAGTCTAGTATGAAAGGTTCATTAACAGCTATTGGAGAGGAATTTTCCATTTCAGCCACTGAGAGGAGCTCTAAGCTTCTGTGAACCACCTTTACCCTGTGTTTAAGTTGAGCTTGACGTGAGTGAATTTTATTCCTGCCCATAGCTACTTTGACTTGGTAATAAGTTGCTAGCTAGCTGACTGGAGGGAAAAGTCCAGTGTGGCAAAACTTTAAGAAAGTAAAGGATAATCTGTCAGGTGTGGAATATGTGGAACAATGTTGAGCTATCATGGTTCCACATACACAATGCTGACTCATCTGAAAAAGCATCCAACTGCTATGACAGCTACTGAGGGAGACGGACCTAACAGCAATTACCAAACAACAATATTCGTAACAGCTCCTCGAAAGTGTGACAAAAGTCACAATGAGAAAACTAACATTATGTCTCTCATGTCAACATGATTGTAAAGGATATGCTCATGCACATCCCTAGTCAGTGTTTGCTGTCAGGAGTGAAATTGCCTTTAAAAGACCCTTAATTTGCCAACTCTGTGGCCACAAGATGCAAGCTCCACATATTCTCAAACTGAATAGAGGTGACAAGGGAAAGCCTTAAATTCGTTGTAGAAGTATGAAGTCAATACATTTTAGGAGATCATATTTATCCAAAGATATGGTTCACCAAGTGAAAGTGCCCAAAGCTCTGAATCATGTCTGTACAGTACGTCTATTCTAGGCTAAGTGAACTTATTTATGGTAACTTTTTGTCTTCTATAAACAAATAATTAGGCAAAGAAAATAAATGATGGGTGTGTGGAATTCTTGGTCAGGTGTCTATTTTTCAGCCAGGTCTGCGCATTTACCCCACAGTTTTTAGAAGCACAGCATATAACCCCATTTCCAATTTGCAGTTCCCAAAGATACCACAGTGTCTTGCACATAATGATATGTGGGATATATTACACATTTCCATTTCAGCTTAGCTATGGGTAGACAGTCTTTGAAGCTCAGAGTCATGGATCTGAGTTTGAGTTTACATCTATGATAGACTGCTCTAAAATCCATTTTTAGAAAACATTTGCAGAACAAATAGAGCAGAGAAAGAGTGTTACGGTTCATTCCACAGACACGCAAACATGCTCACAGAACTTTATGTTTATTTACTTTAAACAGTATAATCTTGCTTTTGAGTAGAGTATACACATCATTTTCCTATAACAGAGGAATTTTCCCAATCTAAATGCATACTCATAACATACAGTAACAGCAAAAAAGACTGCTAGATACACTGTAACTCTAAGAAATCATTAAAAAACAGTCTGCATTCTGTAAAGTAGCAGTATTTCAGTATAGTGGCCTAAAAACCACTGAATTCCTCCCAGCCTGCATTCTGTCACTCAAGTTCCCCTCATCCAATTCCACTCGCATTGCTTTGATTTGTATTGCCTCAACATTGGTCGACCGTCTCCTTTCATTCCTGAAAGATGATGTCATTCATTTGGTGAAACAAAAGTCTTGGTTTTAAATCTGAAGCCATAATTAAAATAATCAATGATATCATTTACCAGTATTTTTTAATTGGAAGACAGAACTAGTAACCTTTGCAGCAGTTGACAATAACAAGGTAATTTTAATCAAGTCCTTAAATTAAGTACACTTACTTGAGTATTTACATTGTGTTAGACTTTATATTGTTACTTCACAAGATTTCAAAGGGAAACACAATTTTCTGTACTTCACCACAGTTACCTGAAAATAACGAATTACTACCAAGCATACAAACAATATCCAGCATATTGTATTGTTATAGACTTCCAGTAATACTCTGTCATGTATGTAGTTGCAAAAATTAGCTCTAGTAAGCTACAACATTAATAGATTGATTTCATTTTGATACTATAATTATATTTTAGTACATCATTTACCTTTATTTTAAGATTTGAATGCCAGATGTATAGTATTTAATTACTCAAGTAACAGATGTGATTACTATTGCTGGGCATTTGTCCAGTTTGCCTACGTTCACATTAAAAAGATGGAATAGCCATATCAGAATACAAATATGTTCGCTTGTAATATTAAACTGACAAACCATTCACTTTTTCTCTGTGGTTAATAGAAGGTCTTGTTTGGTTCATGTATTTTACAGCACATAATGTTTGACAGACAGCTCTGTAAGAGCTTCCTGTAGATGACCTCCCACTTTCTCCAGGTTAATGCTTTATGCAGAGCTACTCGCTGGAACTCACAGCATATGATATTGGTCCAAAAGCGAGCTGCTGGAACAGCAGCTTGTTTCAAAAAGCTCCTTGGAGGACTTTGAGTGTGTGCTGTATTGCTATAAAAGCATTGTTTTATCCTACCCCTGCCTTACTTGGCTGTGATTTGTGGAAAGTGACATCTCCACGGACAATAAGCTTCCGCACAAAGAGTTGAATGTTTGAAGAGGGGTTTCCAAGAAATATTATAGACAGTAAGAAGAGAACTCGAGATGACTTCAGACAGCAGGGTATGAGACTGTGAGCAGAAAGACTGCATATAGAACATCTGGTATCAGTAGATGGCAGTCTTCTCACCAAGATCTGAGAATGTGAATCTGCCCTCCCAACTGGATAATCTTTTATGACTATGAGAGTGAGCACTCCTTATTGTTTTGTTGCTTCAGATCCCATGCACTTCTCAGGAAGTCACTCCTCTTGAGACAGACATGGATATGGTTTTCACTCTTCGCAACAAAAGCCTTTTTGCATACTTGGCTTTGAAATTAAAAATTGACTGCATAGCATTAACTTACTGCTGGTTTGGTTTTCATAGACTTCACTATTTGCATCTGTTCACTGAGAAATTATTTGGATTCATATTTTTGTACTGCTAAAACTGAAGGTGGCTTTTTTCTTTATTTTGCAATTGTATTACATTTGTGCTATTTGAGTTGTTGTGATAGATACATAGCACCATGCATCAATGGTGGCCCAAAGGCCCATTATTCCAAAACCCCAGTAGTTGGAAAAATGTCCCACTGGACTAAAAGCCCACAAGACCAATGATCCATTATCCTGAAAACAAACGCCCACTGGTCCGAAGGCACATTACTCTGAAAATACTCACTCTAGAGTTACTGGAGTTCAGTGGCGGTTGGCCCTGTCCATGGTGCTGGTGCTGGCGGAAGGCGGTGGATGCACTGCCATTATTAGGCTAGCTCTATTGTCTTTTGTCCTTAATATCTTAGTGTATATTGTATTAATGTGGGTTAGGGTTAGTATGTTTTTTGTGGAGCAACAGGCCTTTGCAGCAGTGGGCTCCTGTTTTGTTTTCAGGATAACAGGCTGTCAGACTAATTGGCTTTTGGTCCAATGAGACATTTTTCAAACTATTGGGGTTTCGGAATAATAGACCATCGGACCAATGGCTCCATCCACCCCACCCACTTTTTCTGGATTTTACAGTTTGCAGTGGTTTGCAAACAAATTACAAATGTATAACCTGGGAAAGTGACAATGGTTGTGTATGTCAGTCTGCGTTGATGTTAGGGTTAGGGTTAGACGTCCGGATGACAGATTCCAGTCCCGAACCTACTAGCTTCAATGTTGATTTTCAATGTGCTTCTCTCTCCTATTCTTCCTCTCTCTCCTCTCTACCCCAACCAGTCGAGGCAGATGGCCGCCCACTTTGAGCTTGGTTCTGCCTGAGGTTTCTTCCTGTTGAAAAGGAGTTTTTTTCTTCTCTGCCAGTGTCGCCAAGTGCTTGCTCATGTGGGAATGTTGGGTCTCTTTAAAATTAAAACCTGAAGAGTACGGTTTTGAACCTGCTCTATGTGTAAAGTGCCTTGAGATTACTTTGTTGTGATTTGGCACTATACAAATAAAGATTGATTGATTGAGATTGACTGAATTCATTTGGGCAGATCTGAATAATTATCATACTCAGGTATAGACAAAAAACTGCACTAAGATCCTTTAGAAGAAGTGGTCTTGGTATGGTCTCAAATTAATTCAGTAGCGGTGTGTTTGTAGTGGATACGTGATCAGGCCTTGATCTGACCCAGCAAGACATATTCTCTCTTTATTCACAGTGTGCATGGCATATATGTGGATGAGCTAAATCAAGAGTTTCTAGCAGGTAGGCAGAGAATGAATACAGACTAAATGAATTTAGACAGACAGGACCTTCTTCAGAACCCTTTTCCCTTTGTTTACATTATTGCTCCCTTCCCAGCCACATCTAAACGATGAAAGGAGTGAACCATCTCACATGATGCATGTGAAAAGAAACTGAACCAAGGGGAAAGTGCAACTTATCCACTGATTGTGACCAAAGCAAACAAACTATAGATAAATCACCCTAAAGACCTACTAATCTGTCTTGAAAACTTTAATTAGCATGTGCCCTGCGTTACAGTGAAACATGTGGTGTCTCCCAGTTGTCAAAATGCAACTTCAAAAGGCGTGTCTACCCAGGGATAAAGAAGATTCCAGATACACTGAATAACTTTAAATCCATTTTTTAAAGAAGTACAGTAAGATTTACTGTAAATATAGCCTGCAGAACTTTCACGGGCCTTCAAAATCCTGCATCTTTCAACTCCTATATAGGCTGTTGAACTAATGCTTTAAGTGATGATGCCTTGGAAAGAAGCAGTAAAGACGCAGTTGAGCAAAATCCCCAAAGACCAGTCTTGGAGGTCTCCAACTTGACAACATTATGATGGGTGATAGATGCTAAGTCTCAACATGAGGCACGCACCCAGCCTGAACTCAGATGGGGGTTAGCCATTTGCTTCTTTTCGTCTGATCCCAGAGGACTTGTCCTGTGTCTGGGTAAAGCTCCCGTTCTAGCCTGAGGAGACAGCAATATATCGCACACAAACAGATAATCCGAGGTGATTGAGGTAATTGCTTGCAGTTGTGGCATGGTGTTAAAGAGGGCCCTGAATAGGTGAGGTAACTGTGGCTCCTGTTCCGTATTGATTTCAGGCTGCACTTCACAGGAGAGCTCTGTATGGCTTATATGGTCAAGAGGAGGGAAAAAGAATAGGATTTCAAAACCTAATTTTTCACACTCCGTTTAGTTCCTCTTTGGTCCCCCTCCCCCTAGCTCCCTATTCCTCCCAGAAGTGAACTAAATATCTACATGGCAATTTTGGTTGGGAAGCATTGGGAAGAATTGCTCACTACCCCCCTCTGGTCTTGAAACACTGACAAATAAAGCCCCCACTCTTTAAACTGCACTGGCACACTGCCTTCATTCAGAGCACCAGACCTTAATCTTAATTGTAGGTTCCTCTCCAATATGTCATTTGTCTTGCAAGCTGACAGCGGGAGATTCTTGAGGTATGAGCTTGTACCCACAATACTGGTTGAAACAATTCTTGTTATGAAACTTTTTTGTGTTTATGGAGAAGTTTTCATGTTTTAATGATTGCCAAACCCCTATAACTTCTTGATTTCCCCACCAATTTGGACATGTTTTATTCTCCTGGAGTTTGATGGGCAATGAATGCTGCCTTTTAAAATGTCTCTTGTCTTGTTAGTCTGCTTGAGGAAACCAATGTTCGTGATGTAACCGTAATCTTGCTTTTCCTTTAGGGAGGTATGTCAGCAGGGGGAGCAACATAATGTCAATGTCATGCTTTTACAGTTTTTGACAGAGGAAAAGTCGTAACATCAAATACAGACATTTATATCTTGCCATGGAAAATTGCATACTGTACTTTCACCCACCTTATTCTATAACTCATTTCAAGAAGCCTGGCCACTGATATTTACATCAGCAGTGCTATGTGGACGTACACAGGCATCAGCAGTAGGTACAGAACTTAATTTCCTGACTAGAAAGAAGAAACAAGGGGGCCAGCAGTCTACAGAGGAGAGAAGTGAAGAGGGGGAAAAACCCAATGAGTTTTTAAGCACCCTTAATGAAAGCAAGTCTTGATTCTTTTTATTTTTTTGAAGGCTCAGTATCCTAAGCTGTTTAAGCACAAACACAGGCTTGATTTGTGTGATCTGTGGTTACTCTGTTGAAAAGAAAAAAAAGTGACTGCGATTGCAAACCAAGAGGAAGAGCCGGTTATAGCCACAGATGTGTTTTTCTCCATTTGACAGATTTTGAGATAGACAGCTGCTCACAGGCTGGATATAAGATCTGTATTTTTGACAAACTGACTGTGGATTATTTCCGTGATGACTTTTACAGGCACTTCAGAGTCTCCGTTTGACTCCCTGTCTGGTCAGGATATGTGTTGTACTTGTTGAAAGATGTGCAAGGCACTTATTTTTGAAGGCTACTTCTCTCCAACTTCATTCATCACTTTGCCTCCTGGCTCATACATGATATTTTCCTGTTTGTGTCCTGGTTCACTACGTCCAACCAACTAAGCCACTCATCCTATAGAACCACACAGCAGCCAATCACTATTAAAAAAATTCCTATGGATAATCACAATAAAATCTGTCATGTCAACAGGATTATTACAGAAAACTCTCAGTAATAAGTGACAGGATAAGTGGCAGGATTGGTTTTCTCACAGAAGAGGCAGCTGAGTGCAACCTATTTAATCACCAATTTACAAAATAAATATACACAGCAAAAGGATTTTGAGTCTCTCCTGAAATGTATATTCATCGTCTTCCCTTTAAATACATTTGTGATGCTGTACTGTATACTAAATTTTTAATTAGATTCCCATTACAGACATTGATATATTGACAATATGAGGTGTATGTCAGTAGTATGTAAAGATGTACAGTTTTTTCCTGAAATCCAAGTTGGACTCGTCTGCTGCTCTCAGATAGATAATGGGGTACTAATGTGATCAGATATTTGTCTGTTAATGGAGGTCATCTCAATTCCAATTGTTATTGTGAACAATAGTTAATATCATGTAATATACACAAAATGATATAATTAAGTTTAATATTAAATAACTCAGATTTGCACTTGCATAAGTGGCACATTTCAAATATGAAACAGATTTTATTAAATTACTACACTGTCTCATATAATGGAGTATCATCCAGATATAACTGTGAGTCTCTGAGTTTAATATGCAAACACAGATGTTGATGTATTTTATTCAAACACACTGTAGTCTCATTACCAAAGTGAAAATCATTTTCCAAACCAGTGTGTGAAAAAGAGAAAAGATGGGCATTAATGTGACACACAGTGGTCAAGTACTACTGAATTAGGAGATTTACCAGGTGACCACAAATGGATTTCAGGAAAGCTAATGTACACAAACGATGTCTTGTTACGTAAGTGGGATCATTATACATTCCGTAGTTAGGACTGGATGGTTCAACTGCAAGGGTATGAGGTAACATACGCACCCCACATTTGCGTTCCACTGTTAATACGCTGGTTAGTTTGTGGTTGTGCCATGATGATAGCATTTGTGGTGCATAGCTTGAGTCTGACAGAAGACGTTTTAGGTTTGTAACAAGAAAACATTTGGCAGTACTACTTATCTACTGTATATTTCTTCAGATTCCTTGGTATCTTACGAAATGTAGGCATCTGCCCTTTCTATTCATGAGCCAGTAGGTTCAGTAATTACCTCCCATTTCTGTCAGAAGACTATTATTTATGTCTTGTTAAACTGATAAAATCATACATTGATCAGTTAAAGGTTTAGTGGGGGAAAACGAGGAGAAAAGTTGATATTTGACTGAAAACCAAAACAACCTCTCTCTCTCTCTCTCTCTCTCTCTCTCTCTCTCTCTCTCTCTCTCTCTCTCTCTCCCTTTCGTGCTCCTTCTGAGGCTCCACCCCAGAAGTTCATGGACACGCATTGTCATGGTAACGGACAGACGTAACCACTGCGCAAACTGACCAACGTGGCGGAGTCTGCTGCGGGACGGTAAGTTAGCTTTAGTTTGATAGCAGCATTTATTTCTCTGATAGTACAGGTGGCTAGCCTGGCTAACACCAGACCGCGTCTCAATCTCATGTGAGATTATTGTGATAGCAAACCTGTGTTTATATGTCTTCATGACTGTAAACACTTTGAAAGTAGTGAACAAACACCAGATACACAGCGAGCAACTACACAACAGCTAAATTGTAGGTTACGTTAGCACGCTGCTAACGTTAGCTGCGAAGCTAACATGCAGAGCGTCAAACAGCTGTAGTAACAACTCTGCTACTTTACAGATAACATCACAACAACGACATATCCTGAATAACTAGACAGTGAGCTGAATGTCAGCAGGTAACGTTACAGTTTATGTGAAAAGCAGAGCTGATGTTACTCACCTGTCCGGCAGATCAGCGTCCGCCTTCACTCTCCGCTCCTACGCCAGGTCTCTGTCGGTCCCTCCGTCAGTCCCTCCGCCGTTATAAAACCACACCGATGTGTCCGCGAGTCCTTGTCTGGTCAAAGTCCTTTTTTTATATTAAATGTTCTTCTAACTTTGTCCTCTCTGGATGTTTCTTGGTCACCTCTCCTTCTCCACTATGTCTCCACCGACTGCGTACACTAACCTTAACCCCATGATTGCTTACTACACCTTTAAAAGATCATTTTAATGATACATAAAGTGTAAAATTCAACCTGCAAGATCCTCTTCACGTGAACTTTGGGATTTTCTGTTCAGTGATGTCACAATTTCAGAGAATATGTCCAGCCCAGGTGTCTAACCACTGTTAACAATGTGGCTTTATTTAATCAATTTCTATTGAATTTGTTCAACATTAACAAGATGTTTTTATAATCTGTTGATGAAAGACAGTTCACTCCCATCTTAACAAATCAACATCATCATTTAAGTGGATCATCAAGAATATCCACTACAGAACTGTTTATTACAAAACAAACTTAAGATAAGCCACTTTAAGGTATTCATGCAGTCAACCAGAGTTGAAGAAGTATTCCTGCATGCTGTGTCAGAGTGGACCTCCTTCTTCTCCTGCCACAGTCCCCTCCTACTTCCCCAAGATATAGGCAGCGCTTTAACTAGGAGTTGGAGTCAATCAGAGTGGGATCTTTAACTGTGCCTGCCACTGGGTCTCTTAGCCTCAGCCCACCACACACACACACACACTCACAGCAGTCATCACACACACTCAAACTCATGCACGCTTGCACCGGCAAACATATGGAGTACTACTGCTTCCTTCTGTTCTGGATCTGCAGCCAGCAGTTAGGTAGGTGAAAGGTGTTTAAGCGTGTGTGTTTTTGAGGATGTGTTTATGTGTGTGCGTGCATCTTTCGCATGTTGGTGTTATGCCGACTTTTCAATTTGACCATCTGTCTTTCTGCGTGATGTTTTGCAGTATAATAATGGCACTCTAATTGTTAGTTGTAACTTTGACCAGTTACAACAACTGGAAACTTTGAGACTGATGCTTTTAAAAGGTCGACATAAATAGCTGGACTCAAGCACTTTTACAAAGCTACATTTGATAACTTCATAGAAAATTCACAACTTTTTGTTAATATTTAAAGAATTAGTCATCTGAATTTGCTGACATCTTCATTACTTGGAGGAACAGCAATATCAAATGAATGAATGGCTGCTGAATGACATCATAGCTTGAAACCTTGACCCTTTATCATCGCAAGAGACAGGAAGGCAGAGCTTGGAGGCTGTACTGAATGATATGTTGTCTACTTCAGGTCTACAGAGGTGTTCTGTGTCTCATTGGAAGCAGGCATGTCGTCTGAAATGAATGTTGATGCTATCTTTTCACAGTCAAGTTTCCAGTGACTGTAGAGATGTTGGGGCTCAGCCAGAACTGTGGTCAATTACCAGTGAAATCACTGTAGCAGTGCCACATCTCAACAGGGCAAAATAGGAAGAGACAGAGAAGCAACAAAAGGCATGAAAAGCATTTATATGTATTTTGTTCAGTATGGGTCACATAAATTAATTTACAAGTCAAACTTCAGTAGACATTTAAGCACTCAGTGCAGCTGAGATCTCTACATGGTTTGAGTTCAGTATACTGTGAACTGTAACCACATTGTATAAACACACTGTGTTGGCCTAACTTTTCATATAATACTCTGTACTGTATGTGGTCACCATAGCTGTGTATGAGCATTATTTTTGCCAGGTTTCGCAACAATGAAGCATTATTCACTACTTTTCTTTGGAGCTTCGACTGGAATTTTTTTAAATGTTTTTTTTTTTTTTTAATTTAGTAATAATGCTAAACTAAAGTGTGAAGGAGAGGAAATTTGTTCTGTAAATATTTGTTTTGATTTAGGAATTAGTTGGAAACAAGAATTGGATTCCTGCCACAGTGAGGGACACTGACCTTATATCTCGAGTCTGAGAAAGACATGATGTGGTGGGAGATGTTTTGGCAGACACATGAGAGGGAGGCTGCGTTTGAGTCTAGTGTTTATAGATTCTTGAAACTTATGATTTCTGTCAGATAACTTTAAGTAGGGCCATCTCATTTCCACATACATCGCATGCTTGCTCTGTAGTATCCTTTCAATATTCTCCTTTTAATAGATGTTCGTCATGAACATTCTGTGCAAGGATGGTCAAGTTGCCCCTAAGAATTGCCACAACAGCCTCCATGCTGATTTAGAAAGAGAAGAGTCCCCTGTCTCCAGTCTCTGTGCTTAGCAAGACTAACTAGCTGTTAGCTTATAGCCTTATATTTAATGGACAGGCATGAGTGATTGATCTTCTCAACTAACTCTCAGCCAGCAACTAAGCACATTGCCCAAAATGTTTGAACGGTTTGACCTTTCCTCCTGGGACCTTATGTGATTCCAGGTATTTACTGTACCTCTGCCGGCAAATCTGGGAGGAGGTTTTGTTTCACACCTTTGTGTTTTTATTTGTGGTTGATTAAATTTGACCCTAGAATCAGTTTGGTATTGATCATAATGTGGGATTCCTTCATGTTGGCAGTATTTGCACAATGTCAACTGCCTACTAATTGTGTCTGTGACAAGACTTCACTTTCAAAAGTCAGTCCTGCCTGTTGGCATTTAGTTAGACTAAATATATTGGTAGCAACAGATGTCCTGGGGCTGTAAGAGTGTCTCCTTGAAATGATTTATTAAAGTGATTTATTGTTTTTATTACTGTGAAGTGTTTTCAAAAATGATATTTACATTAATCAAGACAAGTTTTGTTTTACAACATTTATTACATGTATTGGCTGTTGAGGTTTTAGTGTTACAGTTAGTTAATAACACCCTGACCAAAGGCTATTAATGCTTTGCCTCTGAATCAGTCCTCCTCATGTTGTTTCTGTAATACCAAACTTATCGTTCACAAATTCCATGCAGATATCTTGACTTTGACATGTAATTGTATGTGGTAGCTGGTTGCAAGTGATCCTGTATGGCACTACCATAGAGACTCAGTTTGAATGCCTGGAGAGTCTTTTGGTGGCTTTGAGGGTTAACAGCTTGGTAAGCAGTGCCCAGTTGGCTGTTGTGTATGGGAAACATCTGGATTTAGATACCTCGTGCCTCCCAGAGTATTTACGTTGGCGTGGGATTATAGTGATATGAGGTGCCAAAATGTTTGAAAGTATATTGTCCACTGTTAAGTATCTTTTCAGAGAAAACCATTGTAATGGAAACCCACAATGGATCTATGGAAAAACAGAACACTCAGATGCTTTTCAGATTTATTGTGGAGATCCTAGTCTGTTCTTATAATTTTAAAACTCATGCTACTGGATCCATAACACTAATCAGATGTAGTCATGATGCCATGCTTACACACTTGCATAGATATGGTGCCAGAATTGGAAGTAAACATACACTAAAAACCAGAAAACAAGTGGATATGTTTTTCAAAAATCCTGAACCATATTATGCTGCAGAAGAACTGCATCATGAGTATATGACGATGCCTGTAAGTCAGCAGTTTGCACAGTGCACCCCTACTGCTGCCCTATGTCAGTGGGTCTGTGGTTAAGCTCCTGCAGCTTGGTGTTGGGCCAAAGGCAGCAGTGGACTAATGTGGGTCGCACCGACAGCCACTGGCCTGAGGTTTATTTATCTGGGCATGGAAGCCGGTACACAGGAAACCCAGCAAGACTCCAACCTTGCGTTAGAAGCTGCCGATATTGCTGGGAATATTAAATTGCTCTGCCACATTAGTAACTTGAAATGGAAACTGGATCACCTCCATTCTCATGCTTTCACCCTGACACTTTTCCCTGTCTCCGTCTTAGTTTTATTTCTTGATCAGACTTAAGCCCATCTGTGATTATATCTCAGGAAATTCATTTTCAACACCTAAAAGGCATCACTGCATTAAATTGGCTACCAGAAGTATTAATGCTTCAGTTGACCAATGAGAAAAACGTTCCCACTGCCCTCCATCTGTAAAATGAACAAATGAATCTGTAAAACAGTACAACATATGGAGCCAAGAGTTACATCCTGATTTCTGTTTATTTTTCATACAACTATCTTTTCACAACAATCTATTTTCAGTCACCCCTTTTATGATTCTACATAAACAGAAACTTTAGGAGGATGTTTGGTGGTAGGATCAAACAGCAGCTGAACATGTGAACCATTCATAAAACAGGAAATGAGCAATGTGGAGAATGTGTCAATATTTACATGAAGAGTCTGCATGGCAAAGATGGCCATTTATTTTAATGGAGGTTTTCATAGGTCAGAACAAATGGCCTATAGTTGTGCCAATCAAGGTGTGATATACACTGGGTCACTTGACAGACTTGATTCCTAAACATAACAATACAAGACTTATTCACGGTGTGGCTGCCACTTATAAAGTGTTCTGTGGTAAAATTGTGGGCTTGATGGTTTTAACACCGGTCACAGTCCCAAAACTCAACTTCACAAACTAAGGAATTTAGATATATTCAAATTTCTCAGGAACCACTTTTATTCCAGGAATACAGCTGGTCTAATCATAATATCTCCTCTGCAGCTTATAATGCAAACAATTGCTCACCCAAGCAAAACTATATCTCATCTGCTGTGTGACAAATTGAAGCTGAGTTGCAGCTGCAGTTTTATTCTACAATATTTAGTCTTTGGACACTAACAACTAGTAACTACAACATGTCAACATTTTCATTAGATTTACTGATGTTGTAAATTATGATTTAACTGCTTCTACAAAGTGTGGAATTATTCTGTGGTTACAAAAACATAACTGTTCATGAGTTGGGGGAGCACAATATGTTCTTGTTTACAATATATTGTTAAGTCTACAGGAAGTTAATCTTAACACAAATTACACATGTTTTAACAGTAGTGATGAACCCAGAGTTCACTCAGAAAATTGTGCAAACCAGTCTAATGCCAAAAAAGTTCAACCATTAGTTATGTTACATTATCAACCTCTTTTGTCAACATCTAAAAAAAATATGATCCATCCAAATCCTCATCAGTCATTTCATAAAGTGATACTTTCGGTGATATTTTCACCTCAAGAGTTAAATACTTCATGAATGAAAGACCCACTGTTGTAGAACAGTAGAGAGGGAAATGCTAATTGCTCCTAAATGTATTTATTACAAATGTATTTATTGTAAATGATTTTGTGGAGAAATGATCAGGGGGCCTCCAAAGCAAAATCTTGCTGAGGGCCATGAAAAGACTGAGACTGGTCCACTACAGCACAAAGCCTTGTATTTGACACATTTCTGAGCAGGGGTTCACCAATACACAATTACATTACTTGCCCACCTCCTCCACCATTGTTTTTCTTAAAATATAAATCAAAAACCATTTAGTTCATTTTCACATATGAGCAACCTCATTCATCAAATAAAACATCTCTGATTTGTAAAGTATGAAGTGTATTATCAATACTTAGACAATGGATAGTATAAATATAAACTAAAGATTCTGTTTCATGACTGTCTGCAGACGCAGCAGAATCTCAGCACATAGTATCGGAGTGAGACATCTGTCCTCCCTCCTACTCTCTGCTGTAAACACACTTAGCTGTTACCGAGCAGATGCTCTGATGTCTCTCAGTGTCTCTTCACTGCACAATTACCACACACTCAGCTATTCCATAAAGACATAACAATACTTAGTTTAGAAAACATATTAAAACACTTTTTAAATCTCTGATACTTTGGCCCAGTGGGGGGTGAACTCTTGCCAGCCTTGCATTACCCTGGTAGAAACCTTACACTGTGCCTGTGCCATCATGTTGATTTTGGAGTTTTTTATTTCTCCCAGAAAGCCAAAGTATTGTATCCATCTAGTTGACAGTGGCAAACCTTGATAGTTGTTGCTTTTCATGGAAAGCCAAGAACAGCAAGCAGCTCCTGTGAGGTGTGCTTAAAAGACTCAAATGCAGCTTCACATAATGATAGAATGGTATTGTGACGTCGGGGAAACTTTTCGGACTTACAGTTCTTGATATTACCAGACAGTTATGTAATGTGGGCAACTGTGGTTTTTTCATTTATCTTGGGAATGCAGTTCAGTATTATTGGGATAAAAGTGAAAAGAGATACTATACTCACAATTAAAGGCATTACTGGAGCAAAGCAAGAAGTTGTTGTAATACTAAAGGTATATGACAAGATTCTGACTATTTTGTGGTTTACACATTTTATATTATAATCCTGACTGGCACTATCACATAATTTTCTTGATTAAGTACATGCATTCACTTACAGAACTAAACCAATGTAAAGTCATACTATTCACTCCTGTGGAACGTTTGTTAATATGACCTCAGCTGTCACCTGATTAATTTGAATTTTACATGTTCAGTTCTTCACCTACATTCAGCTGAATTTCCCCCAACAGAGAAGAAAAGGCTCACTTGACTTGATGTGACCCTAGAGCCTCACAGATGGAGAGAGAGCTGTGAGAGGGGATGTTTAGCGTGAGGACGAGGGATTGAATAAGCCCCACTGTGTATGGACAAGAGCCGCAGAGATGTAAGAAGGGGGGAGTTTGTGGTGGTTAAAACCAGAAGCCTTTGTGCTCTCAGCCCAGCTGTGTGACAGAAACTGTGGAAAACACATGGTTTTTAAGAAATAATCTGCTTCAAAACTCCTTTAAAAACCAAACCATGTGTCTCATTTAGCATTAAGTAAGCTTTATTTTCTCTCATACTTGATTTTTTTAATGTATTTTTGTCCCCAATCAGAGTAGATTTTGACATGATCCTTGACTTTACAGTAGCAGCGCTGATCAGAAACGCTTATGAAAGGTTTGGCAACTAGAGAAACAAAGATCAGCAGTAGATTAAGTAGAAGACAGATGAGCGGAGAGAGATGGATCGAGAGGAAGTCTGAGTGGTAGACGATTACGTTTTTTCCCCTTCTCCTGTGCCAAAAGGAAAATCTCAGCACCTCAGTGTCCTCACACAGTACAAATCTCCTCTGATGGAAAGTTAAAAGCCAAATGATGCTGTCAGCATTCAAAGGCTGTATTGGGTATCTTTGTGACATGCAAAATCTGAAAAACACCTTCTCTGATTGGTATGTTAATTAAAAGCAGACATTCCCTGGCATGGCTACCACTTGCTAACCTATATGAGACAGTTAAGCACACAGTTGGGAAAACACATTTGCTTTGATCACACGTCTCATGCCACCTTTTGTTTTTTTCTTGTCCTGCATCTTTTCAGGTCAGACTTCACATTAACTGCAACAATAAAACACTGATGTTCTTGTTGAGTCTCTTTACCATTCTTATAATTGCATTTGCAAGGTATTAGGTGCAGTTTTTTTGTAGTTCCTGTGTTCTTATTGGAATGAAGCATTGCCTAAATATGTGGTCACATTGATCCTACGCTGTTTAACCAATCCCCAGCTATGAATGTGCAGGAAATGTCTGCAAGATGACTGTCAGTCAAACTTGTCAGTCACAGACACCTCAGCTGGTCTGCATATACAATTTATAACTGTCTCCTGTCTGTGTTTAGAGTGGAGCAGGGACTTAAACAGACACAAGACAGAGGAGGGATTATTTTAAGGATGAGTAAGGATGTCTTGTTGCACTTAGGCCAGATGTTACTGTCTAGTCAACCAATGAAAATCAATCAATGAAGATGTTCCATTCAGATACTAAAATGAGTTACTGAAAGCCAGAATTTTTGTGATTTGGCTAATATTACTGGCCTCTGTACTTTGTCAAAATGATGGTAGAAGTATTTAGATCTTCTGCAGCCTCAATTGACAAGAATTGTCTTTTCTTTTCTAGGATTCCATGACTGCTTCAATATCGACACAAAAAGACACAGGATCATCAAAGGTCCGAAACAAGCCCAGTTTGGATACACTGTTCAGCAACATGTGGCTGCGGGGGGAGAAAAATGGTAAGTAGCTTATATGAAATATACACTACTTTTATGCAAAGCAGTCAAAGACTCTGATGTTTTGCACCTGCCTACAGTGTATGTTTTTGTAAAGATAGCTGAACTAATACTAACTAATGACATACATAATTCTAAATGAATTCTTTTGAAGATCACTCATGGTCAGGAATCTCACATCATTATAGGTCATATAAGCAAATTATTATCATTTTCAAGATAGCCAATCTATCATCCGACCTCAAATTGAATTCTCTGCAGGAGCTCCAGTGAAATTATGTGGAAGTCAAGTATTACTTGGATCTAATTTGAATTTTAGTGTTTCAGCAACTGGAATAACAGCTGTAGTATTGACATTTTTATGGCTTCTTGCACCATGGTGACAACTTCTATTGCAGAGCTAAACTATTATCATCTATATTTATGAAGTAAGATATCAGTATGTCATATTGTAATGCATATTTTTAGTTTCTGTAAAACAGCCAGAATTTAACCAGGTGATCTATGGCTGAGATTGAGAGGTCAAGTACATAACAATTGTAAAACACAGTACTGACATGCTACAGTGCTGACAGACTGTCTGACTTGGCAATGAGACTATTGGATGTCTAAACTTTTTCCCCAGAAAGACAGTGATCTACTGTACGTCTCCTGTGGTGTGTAAAGTTTCCTCCCATTAATTTGTGCTTGCAAAACAATCTGTAGTCCTGAGCTGGATATCACATTCATCATATTACCTCATAGCACAACCTGAATCCTGATGCACACTATTATTAGGCCAACTGGCACCCTGCGGTGGCCAAAAGTAGCTTCTGGCATCCCCAAAATGTCTATTGGCAAGCACTGTGGTGGCATAATGCCGAGTTTCAGCTGTGTGTGTGTGTGTGTGTGTGTGTGTGTGTGTGTGTGTGTGTGTGTGTGTGTAAATCATTAGTTCTCTTTGTACACAGTATATTTATTATATGTCTGTTTTTCACTTACGACATCAATGGCGCAGAAAAATGATCGTATTGGTTGTTTGTTTAAATGCTTAACTAAAGATAAAAAGTTCCATAAACTTGAAGGTATTAAGTTGAATCAGCAACCTCACATTACGAAATGTCACTGAGTTTAAAGAGTCATTTTTTTATTTGTTACTTTGTACCACAGTCATGGACAGCAAGCAAAGTTGCTGTAATTGTCATTTTTTTAAATTGTAAGTCTGCAGGTGTAGGGACTGAATTTGGTTCATCGTGATTTGTTTGCATTATTATCAGAAGAAACAACAATGACTCATCTTAAGTTTTTTGAATGAATGAATAAATGAATGGTATCTTCAAGCTACACAAATATGAGTCTTTGGAGAGTCAAACAATACATGCTGTGAAGTCTGCAAATATGCTGATCATGTTTCCTTAGAAACTAGTGCTGTGAAAATGAATGTATGCTGCAGTGTTGAGTTTAGTTCCTTTGGCGGCTGATGATAAGATGTGTGATGATGTGTACCACTTGGTGCCGGCGAACTCAACCAACCAAAGATGAATCAGGACACAAATGTAGTTTTAGGCAAGTTGTGTGATGGAACTTTGGAGAACACAAAAGTAATCTGTGCAGTTTTTGTCGCAGTTGTTTAAAAAAAAACTTAATTTAGGTAGTTGAGTGAAGTCTCAGCAGAACAGTAATTTAACTCATCATTTCAAGTTAAAAGAATTCCAGTTTTGAGGGTAGTAAGTAAAAAGGCCATTACTAAAAACTGGCTTCAGCATTTCTTAACCCACTGCAGGCCTTTTTGTCAATATTGTTCAATTTGTTGTTGGACTTGTTTAATTGGTCATGATTCCCTTAAACCTGCAGGGTGGAACTTTTAAATGAACATCTGTTACGTTCAAGCCCTTGCCAAACAAGTTCAAACATTGCTCATGAAGTCTATCACTACCAGGGAAATCTCTGTGTATTTCACATTATACAAGGTTTTTCAATCTGGCGTTTGGTGACGACATTCCCACACTGACCAGATGAAAGCCTACTGCACATGCTCTATGTACACAGCATGTCCACTACAGACTTCAATGCCCAAAAAGGCCAACTTCCAGTTCCTCTGCTAATTTAAATGGGGATAAAGTCATTTAGTCTGGCAGCTCTTCTCAACTTTCCAAATGTTAGTGGACTGAGTGATTGTGATGCTCAAAACAGTTTATTTTACAGTTGCAACAGGAGCAACAGAGTAGGCTACAAAGGAGCCTATGACATGAGCGTTTGTTAGCTGTTTTTATAATTACTCTCACTGCCAGAAGTCTCACACCCAAGCTTTTAAATAATCGTGCTATGGTATAATACTAATTCTTACACTGCTGCACTAGTAATACAAGAGCAGCAGTGTTTATGGAGTAAATACCATACAGGGCTTACTGTCTCATGCTGATAATTTTTACTATTCTGTCTGACAAGTTATCCATCCTTCATCACCCTAAGGTAGCTTGGGATATGAGGCCTATCCTGCTGTAGGCAGTGTGTGGGAATAGACAGGAAGTATTGTATTTGTATACCATGAGCTTCCAATGAAATCACTATATTCTGCTGAATGATAACATCGGAGATCGTGTATGCATGTGTGTGAATGTATGTTGTATTTTATGTTTGTGTGGACATTTAAGCCAGTTGTTACTTGTCAGTGGACTGTTTTAGGGTTAACCTTAGAATCAGGCATAGCTTCTGTTTGCAGTAAGGGTTTGGCTTTTGGTGGTTAAAGGATCATTCTGGTACTTATTTTGTTGTGAACAACAAACATCCTACTGACAAGTGTAGCCTGTGTAACCAAAGCCTGATATGACTTATTCCTCTGTGCTGTAGATGTCCATTCAAAAAGTATTAAAAACACATCAATGTTGCACTGGATGACCTCATTACAGTGAACATGGGAACTGCAATTTATTTTGAGTCAATCCCATAAACACCATGCAGCTGTCATAAATACTCACTAATAGTTCCCAATAAAAAGCACAATCTATTGTGACTGAGTAGCATTTGGCAAACACTTCAGTTCCAGCAATTTTAGTTAATATTTAAGCCATTTAACAATGTACAAGTATACATTTGTGGTCTGTTTTTAAAGGTCTTGAATAGGATTGGGGCTGGGAGCCACACACAGAGTTGGGAAGTCATAGAGTATCAAGACGCAGCCCAATACATTTTTGGTTTTGGTCTTGTCACGGGATTTGGTAACAATAAGAAAAAAATTGAAAAGCATCCATGTCCCTACTGTCTTTAAGATTAGGAACTAAGTTCTTAGTTCACAGGAAGGGACAGTTACATACTTGGACAGTGAAGTAGGGTTAGGGTTTTGTGAGCTGCCAGCTCACAAAATTTAAAACTTTCCTTTGTCACAGGACACACATGTCAGTGACAATGTTGATTATACAGTCAGGTCCAATTTCTATTTTTGCCAGAATTGAAAAGGTCTGATGAGGCTGACATCTGTGGAATAAAGCTCACCAGAGACACTACTGCAACTGAGGTAAATGTCTGAGAACGAGGTGAAAACATTTACAGTGGAAGAATAGTGCAGCACACACTCAACATACAGCCAAGTGAAGCTGCAGGGATTGGGATTTTGGCATCTTTATTGAGTGTTCATACATCTTATATAAAAGGGTCTTTATTAAGTAATAAAATAGTTGTATGATGGTGGAAAGTCTTCTACATTAATGATGCAATAAAAGTAAACACTTCTTCAAATGTGTCCTATATCAATGAAATATTACATAATCTTATATTATTATTGTGACCACAGTCTCTATTGGCTGATTTCACCCCTTTGTTACTACTTGTCTGCCTGCTCTGCAGATGGGTTAGTCATCCTCTGGATTTAGTTTAAAAGTGACTGTTTAGTCAGTGCAACAGAGTGCGTAGGTGTGGGTTTGTGAACACAGCTGCATGCGCATACTCAAGGAAGGTTCTGTATATTTGTGTGTGAGTCTGGGTGAGTGTGTGTGTCGGTCTGACAGCTCTCAGCTGGAGTAAAGAATGCTGCAAGATCTGAGGGGAGGTGAAAAACACTTTATTATTGAATGTGAAAGAATTATTTAAAAGAATAAAAATAATGGTTTTCATCTACTGAATTGCTCTACCTTCAGTAATCAAAGCTGGGGATGGTTGTATCTATTTCCTATTACGGTACACAGTCAGTGGTAGTTTGGCTAAAGTTTGTGAACATTCGCCTTATACCAAACAGTGGTAGTGTACTCCAATATTTTCTCATCTGAGTTATTATGTATTATACTATTAATTGTAAAGGATGCACTGATATCTAACATATATTGTTTTAGCTCTTTAGGAAGTACTAACTTTAACTGCAATGCATCATATTTATAATTTAATCATATGTTTTTATGTAAAATCTTAATCTGCAGAGAGGAGAAAGTACAGGAATCACTATGAAATGTATTGAATGTTGAGATTATTTCAATTTTGAGCTTAAGTAGCTATGTTTTAAAGTAAAAAAATAGCATGCTTTTAAAGTAAAGTGGAAATAGTTAACCATAAAATTGTACAGTTGTTAAATGCTGGACTTGGTTACTTTTCACCACTTGAACCAGGGGCTCCATTTATAAACATTGCCTATGTACAAAACAGAGCTTGAAAAACACGTTACTTCCCATAATATATAATGATTCCTATCACACATTTAATTTCACTATATACCAAACATTAATTATAGATCCACTTCATCATAAACATTAAAGGCGGCAGTGTTACCGTTTACCATTACGTTCCCGGCCCCCAGAGTGCAGAGAGAGGAGAGGGCCGGGCTGCATGGTGCTCACACTCGTGGTCAGTTGAGGAGCAGCCCAGTGCTGCTGAAAGGCCAGGATGATGCCAGGATGTGGCAGGTGGCAGGATTTTGGGAAGTCTGGCTGGCCTCTTCTTGGTTCTGCTTGTGGTCTCTTCCCGGTAAAGGGGAGTTTTTCCTTGCTGCTGTCGCCAAGTGCTTGCTCATGGGGGAATATTGGGTCTATGTAAAATAAAGGGTACGGTCTACTGTAGATGTGAAAAGTGCCCTGAGATAACTTCTGTTGTGATTTGGCGCTATATAAATATTCAATTGAATTGAATACTGATTCCTTTTCACCTCAACCACATGTGATATAATGATCTTCATCAGTTGTAGAAATTTGTTCAAGTTTTATTAAAATATCTTTTCAGAGTAGGTGAATACCTAAACAAAACCAAACATCGGGATAACAAGAGGAAGTCAGATAATCAGGTCATTTTCTCTGATCCACTGGTGTTTTCAGTCTTCCTGATACTCCTAGCCACAAAAACCCAATCTGCCTCATCCACTCATCAATCCAGTCACTTTCAAATTGATTGTGATTCATAAAGGGAAAAAGTGCAAGCACATTTTTATAAATCTGATTATTTTGGTGCATGGCTTTTGTGTGTTCATACAATTTTGTTACAGATCCTATTCACTGTTTTAGACCTTTTTAGTTCCACACATGTCATTTTCATGTTTATTAACTTGGAGGCTTGTGAGGGTTTTAATTTTTTCCCCAAGGTAAATGTGCTGATGGGGCAATGATCAGGCAGAATCAGCAGTTCTTTTGTTTCAAAAGGATCAAAATGCATCTTTGAAGCGTCCGACTGCAACTCTGTGGCAGAACATGTGCACACCAAGTGTCAGCATTTCTGCTGATTGGGTGAATTTGTGTTCAGGATATTTAAAAGTCTGCTTGTATATACTTAGACTTTATAAATAAAGCTGTTTTTTGGTGATACACTTCTTTCAGTAAATTGTACCGGACATCATAAGTTGTCCCTGACCATTTATGCCTTTTAACTTTCTAACCTCCTCTTTCCCCTCAAGTGGTTTCACCTCAACTGAGCTTTCAAGAGAATTTAAATTGTCACAATTACTGACGTTGCCTGTGAGCATCTGTGCCAAACTGCAGCGCTGTCAACTTTTCCAGAGTTGTCTGATTTCTCCAAACCCTCAGCCCTGTGTTTGAATAGGAACAGAATCACAGCTGGAAAGTGACGCTGTAAAAAAGTTTTTTATGACCCGAACCTGAAATAAGACAGGCATGCAGCTGAATTCAAAAGCCTTTCTTTGAAGACTAAATTAAGAAACTAGTGCTTATTGATTTAAGTGTGTTTGGACAAGTCGTTTACAGGCTCTTTCATGTATCTTAGATATTGAGACAGTATGTGGAAAAGAAAACTTATCTGACTTTTTCACTTCATATAAAGCCAGTAAGCATGTGGTTTAAAATACCACATTTTGTGAGATTTGAATACGTTACATCATCATGCTTGACTTTAGATGCATCAAGAGATTTAGACATCTTTGTCAGGTCAGTTGACAGTTTCTGTCTGCTGGTGGAGCTACCAAGTTGAGGAAAGGTCAGCATGTCAAGAATGTGTCATTTCCTCATGTGTCTCCCCAGAATTCTGGTGCTCTAAACACTCTGCCAGAGTAGACCCTCAATGGAGACCTGAGGAGAGGCCATATCACCTCCAACTGGCAAAGAGCTTGGGTCTTTAAACTGACAGGATATACGTACCAGCATACTTGAGCCATGCACCTCAGAAGCCTCCCACTCTCTATTTCCACTGTTTATTTTTCTACACTTGTACCAGGTCTCCTCAGTGGAGACCTGACCTTTACTCCTCAGCTCAGTTACGAGTTGCACACCACAGAGAACTGCAGGGAGTCTGTGAAGTCTTTCACCACTGGCCTTAAATAGGGTTCTCTTTATTTGGCTAATTTGCAAAGCTGCAAAGAACCCCTCCTGAGTGAGGTAGGAAAACATAATTTGGTCTATTGAATTTTAGTTCAGACACAATACTCACAATCATATGATTGTAATGTCTATGTTACGGACTTTAAATCAAGTTTCTAAGTGCGAAGGAGAAGCCTCTTTTAGGACTGAGGAACAATGCAGAAATAATTACAGAAAAACAAGATGCTAACAGCTCTGTAAGACTACTTGATCTTAATGCTAACATCAGCATAAAATGATCATAATGCCAATGTTAGCATGCTGATGTTTAGAAGGTTTACCATGTTCTCCATCTTAGTGTAGGATGTTATCATATTAACATTTTCTAGTTAACATTAAATATAAAGTAAAACTGAGGCTAAGAAGAATGTCACTAATTTTGAAGATATTTGGTCAAAAAACTAAATATTGGACGACTTGAAATTTTACCTGATAAAGTCATTCGATGGAAGGTTAAGGGATCACCAAATTCAATTCAGTTCATTCTAAGGGGGACATGAAGGTCTGCAACAAATTTCATGGTAATCCATCCATTAGTTATTGAGATGTTTCAGTATAAAACTAAAATGTCAATGTCACACTGGCACTTAAGGACAAAGGTTTCGCCCTTTGGGAACCATGAATGTCTGCACCCAATTTCATGGCAATCATTCCAGTTGTTGAGATATTTCAGTCTGGGCAAAAGTGGTCTAACTAACCAACAGACCAGCATTGCTCTTCTGCTTTTCCTACAGCCAAACTGCTATCATAGCTAAAATATATCTTAAACAGAAGTTTGATGTTCATGCTGGAAAAGGCCAACATGTAAGTTAAAGCATCTAGTATATACTTGCATCATCTAAGTCATCTATTTGCCCTGTCACTGCCTGGTCAATACATCAAGTGAAACAGACATGCTAAGTAGATGTCTTTACAAAATGATTTTGTGACTGTTGCATTTCCTTCGATTTATGAGGCAGCATTAACATTAGAGCACATATCCAGTTAATGCAGACAAATGGAATGTGATGAGCAAGCGTGACATCGGAGTAGCACACTCATGTTTGGGACGAGGGATGTGGTTTCACAGCGTATACATCTCCTGCTTCCAAATATGAAAAACATTATCACATTAATGACAGCCTGGGCTTAGAGATGGCGCTTCCTCAAACCCCAAAATCCTGTATTCCCCGGTAACCATGGTGGAAAATGTCCACGGATTCATTTTGGGTCAAGTTATTTCTTTCAGTGTCATTACCATTCTTGCAGTGATGATGCCTAGCGTTTGACCCTAATGAGCTCTGGAACATGATTGTTTGAACAGCTTCTGGTGAAATTCAGGAGTACCCAAGGCAGGCGTCCAAGTCAAAGGCAACAATGGTCCCTTTTCATCAAGGTAGCCGTATCCTGACCTGAACTTGTGCTGCAGTGTCTCCTTTTGCCAAAGCACAGCAATAACTGAAGTAATAATCATGATATTAATAGCTATGAAAATATGAGCACGGTTGGAGCCTCTGCGGTGAAAATGATTTCCAGAGTCTGTGAGACTTTAAAGTTGGCTTCAAGAGCAATAACATTGCAGCTTACTTCCATATGACTCACTCTTTGATGTGCAGTGATGGACTGTTTGAACAACATTTCCCCTTGTCCTCAGTTGCTGCTGTAAAATGTCAAATCATAACTGGTACTACATTTTCTTTGTATGTGCCCTGAATATAACATCCATCACAACTGTGCTAAAAGAAATTCCTGAATAAAGACGGCAGGCCACATGACACCAAGACCTACACGTACTTCAGACTGAGCATGAAATCTGAGCCAAACAGTTGAAAAAACAAACTGACCACAAAGTCTGTCCCGTAGCATTTGAGTGTATCACACAATCTTCCTCAGCAGATGAAGTTTGCCCCAGTTTAACTTTTTAACCAGTAAAATTTTATGTATCCCTGCAATTGTAGGTAGCATCTCGTCTCCCGTGTCGATCCAAAACAACCAAGTCTATAAGTCTAAAGCAATATAACCCGGACACCTTTGACGTCCACTGAAATCATATTATGTCATGCTAACCTCACATAACAATAAAGGAGGCTTTAAGTACACGCCTTTCCAACTAAATGTCACTAAATGTGTTGTCTTGGGAATTTGGAGCTATTTAAAATCTCAGGGGATCCTGAGCCTGACCTAGAAGTTCAAAAGCTGAAGATTTGTCTCTCTTTAATTGTTTGATGGGGGGGGGGGGGGCTTGGCTGTGGTCTGCTTTTGCTATAAAGTGGTGTCAAGTGTCTTTTCTTTGGGGAACCACTGAACTGCAAGTTGCTCCATTGCCCACTGCTTTCCCTGTGATTTTCACTTGGACTGCTCAGTTGTTTGAATTCCATGTTGACTTACAGCACTGTATTTATTGAACCTTTTCCAGGAATGTGATTAGTTTAAGATACAGCTTGGCATTGAGCAGGAATTTGTACTGAACATCATATTAAAAGCGTAGAAAAATTCAGTTATAAAAAGACTATACAGGGTGAAATGTTTCAAGTTGGGACATTTCAGTATCCTTATTGTTAATAACGATTCATCCTTATGGTTCACAATAATTTGACAACACTCAAATTAATTGAACCATCAGTACATACACAAAAAAGGATTGTAGTCCATTATTGTCTATGGAAGTTACTATGACCACTATAACTATGTCGGAGTAATAAAATATGTTGATACAATGATGAAATTAATTTCAGTAGCGAGGAAGCAGCGTAATTATGTGTACATTACACGTAGGTGCAAAACTTTTGAAACAGTTGACTTGATCCAAAATGGATGTTTTTCAGCATGAACATCAAACTTCTGTTTAAGATATATTTTAGCTACGGTAGCAGCTTGGCTGTAGGAAAAGCAGAAGAGCAATGCTGGTCTGTTGGTTAGTTAGACCACTTTTGCCCAGACTGAAATATCTCAACAACTAGAATGATTGCCATGAAATTGGGTGCAGACATTCATGGTTCCCAAAGGGCGAAAACCTTTTTCCTTAAGTGCCAGTGTGACATTGACATGTTGGTTTTATACTGAAACATCTCAATAACTAATGGATGGATTACCATGAAATTTGCTGCAGACCTTCATGTCCCCCTTAGAATGAACTGAATTGAATTTGGTGATCCCTTAACCTTCCATCAAATGACTTTATCAGGTAAAATTTCAAGTCGTCCAATATTTAGTTTTTTGACCAAATATCTTCAAAACTAGTGACATTCTTCTTAGCCTCAGTTTTACTTTATATTTAATGTTAACTAGAAAATGTTAGTATGATAACATCCTACACTAAGATGGTGAGCATGGTAAACATTACCTTCTAAACATCATGCTAACATTGTCATTATTTTATGCTGATGTTAGCATTAAGATCAAGTACAGAACGAGGAAGCAGCATATCTATGTGTACATCACATGTACAGTAGGTGCAAAACAGTTGACCTGATCCAAAAAGGATCAAACATTGCCTATTCAAAAAAAAAGTGGTTTGGAGTCGGTGTTCAGGCAGTCCTCAGGCTGTTCATCAATAATTTCACTATTATTATCAGTAATAAGCTTAGAACTGTGACTGATGTGTCAAAGACTAAAATGTGAGAATCAAACCATTATGAATCAAACCATTATGCATGAATCAGTTCTTCTATCTTCTCACAGACGTCATCTGAACACAACTTTTGCCCCATGAACGTTCAGCTCTGTGTTCTTTATACTGTATTTCTTCAGTCATTGAATGAGCACTCACTACTGGTCACTCATCTTTTTCTTTTTTCTTTTTTTTTAAAGATTTTGTCTGGTATAGACACCTTTATTTAGCAGTAGACAGACAGGAAACATAGGAGAGAGAGGGGGGTGTGACACGCAGCAAAGGACCTCCGACTGGGATTCGAACTGGGGTCGGCTGCTTATATGCGCTCTAACCACTCGACCACCTGTGCGCCCAGTCCCTCATCATTTTAACAGTAGTGAAAACTGAGGGGACCCTAGGTAAAATAAATGAAAGTGCCCCATTGAGCTGAGGGCAATCTGTGTGTGTCAAGTACTGTTGGGATATAAAAAAATCCTGAGGTGATAGGACATTTAACAAATTCAATTCATTTAACAAATGGTGCTTGACCAAGATTACATCTTTAATCAATACAACTTTCCGTATCCACACAGCTATATGCAGCAGCTTGTCTCCCAGAACAACACATACAAACACAATAAATCAAAGTCTGTACAAAGATATCCTCAGGACACCCTTGACTTCCACTGAAATTGGACTGAAAATCCACCGAAAAATGTCATGCTAATCTTGCGTCACTTTTAGGGAGGCTCTGAGTACACGCCTTCCCAACTAAATGTTATCAGACTGTTTTCTTGGGAGTTTGGAGCCGTTTAAAATCCTTGACCTTGAAATCCAAACGCTAAAGATTTGTCTACTAATTCACTACGTTAAATTAATTTGAACTTACTCTGCTGTGTTCTCATTGATTGTGGTGTTATATATTCTTTAAATGCCTGCCAGTATGATTGTATTTATTGCAGGGTTAATACATGTGGATTTTATTGTATTTCTTCCATTTGAAACTTCCCCATTGAGCTAAGGGCAATCTGTCTGGTTCAAGTTATCTTTTGAGATATATGAAATCCTGAGGCGAATGGACATTCAACCTTGTGACTCTACTACAGTGGCAAGATGTAGAAATGCTGATAAACAAACACACATCACAAGACATAGGATGAAACCCTAAAGGTCTTTCATGACTGAGAATACAGAAATTATCAGTGATAAATGAAACAGCTGTAATCCTATTTGAGAACACAAAGAGTTCTTATCTCTGAAATTCTATTGAATTATAGCTCCCTTTAAGGCCTTTATCCCCTTCATCACTCCAGAAGTAAATACTCCAGACTTTTTTTTTAAGATCTTCCATCACATCAAGTCATCTAAACCCTTTTAGTGACATTTATAAGACCACAATGACCCCTCAAAGGAAACCCACTGTGAAGTCAAGTGCAGGACTGACTCCTTGCAGAGACGACGTCATGTGAAAAGAATGTCCAGCACTCCACACAGCTCTTTGAGGAAATCTGAATACGATCCTATAGTGGTCTATGACCAAAAGATTCCTCCTGTTTCATTTTATTGATCTGACAGCTTATATAACTATAACTATAATAGTTATTCCCTCTAAATACCCCACTGAGCATTGCAACATGGATAGTTGGGACCACAGTTTAGAGCAAGGAATACAAGTCTGTTTTAAATTTTGATGGTAAAAGTGACAAAGTAACGCATCTCCCTCTTGAACAATCACTATGAAGGTGCCCTTGTTTAGGGCACTAAACGTAGCACCTACAAATAGTCTTTTTAACTATTCTACATTATAAGTGATATACATTAACCAAGTGGTTCTAATTGCCGAAACTTAACCACACTGTAACAATACATTAGTACCCATGGAAATATTGTAGAAATAAGCAGTTGTGACAAATTGGCACATTAGTAGTGAAATTATCAGGATATGTATTATATATTATGTTCTGTTAGATACACAGACAATATTATGGCCTGCTTAACATGCTTAGTTTACTTCCCAGGTTAAATAATGGTTAAAAATCTTCCAGGTGACTGTGTTGTTAGTGCTTGTGTTTTGTGTGGGTCACTGATGTTAATAGTCACAGTTATATTCCCTCAGAAAATTAGTTACCAGGCAAAGACTTTCTCTTAAATTGAAGAAAAGTTATTGTCAATCTATTGCTCTGTCAATTCTGACTTTTGGATATTGTGTTTTTACAGGTTATTAGTGGGGGCTCCATATGAAATGAATGGTCCTTACCAGACGGGGGATGTATATAAATGTTCACTGAGCAAACGAACCAATGGAAATGGTTGCTCCAAGCTTAACCTAGGTATTGTATCCCACAACACCATTCAATAATTACTGCAAAATCATAGACTACTGTACAAATGCATGTATAGTTGTTGTGATGTCTGCATGCTTTTCTATGTGTGTCTCAGCAAGCATGATGGTGGCATGTGTGAGACAGAAGTGAGTACCATACCAATCATTCCACATTTTACTGTTTTTTTAATGGTTGATGTACATTTCCACGTGTGTGTCGTACCACACACCTCACCGCACGCTTCTTCATATCGGTTGCACATGTGTTGTGCCGGTTAGTTGGGCACATGAAGTTTTATCGAGTAAACGTTTCGATCTGGGCATGTAGACGCTGCTTTGGCTGGCCAGACAGCAATAACAAACCACCAAGTCCCAGATGGTGGAAGTTCTGTTTGGTCTCTGAAGGATAGAGCATGTATTTATGTGTATTCAAGTATATACAGTATGAACAACATCCAAGATCATCTCAGTGACATTCATTTTCCCTTAAGGAAGGATATCTCTGACCAATGTATCAGAGCGGAAGGACAAGATGAGGCTGGGAATGACGCTCACATCTAACCCTAAAGACAACAGCTTTGTGGTGAGAACATTTAAAAACTCATTGGATTTATCTTCTTGGGATTTAATAAACAGTAATAGTCTGTTCCTGCAGAAGTTGTTGAGTAAGAACACATTCAGTAAAATAGCAATGGTCAAAATGGAAAATAAGACAATCCCACAAGATTGTTTTTTGATTACATGGTTGTCATGCTGCAGCTCTCCATGTGGAAGTTCTCTGAGAGCATGAACCTAACTTTTTGGATTCACAGTAATATAATGAGGTTGATAATGTTGCTTGTATAAATGCTCTCTTTTATATTGTAGGCTTGTGGGCCACTATGGTCCTACGAGTGTGGCAGCTCTTACTACAGCACTGGCATATGCTCCAGAGTCAATGCAAGCTTCAAGTTCTCCAGAACGATTGCACCCGCTTTTCAAAGTAAGTTTTAAAGTTTCTTTCCTGTTGGAGAAAAAAATAATAAGTGTTTTTAGTCACAGCAGGAGATTATTTAATAATTTATAATCGTCTGCTTTTTCCATTCTCTCTCATGATCATTTATCATCTCTGAATGTTTTTCAGGATGTGAGACATACATGGACATAGTGATTGTTCTGGATGGCTCAAACTCCATCTACCCTTGGTATGAAGTGCAGGCTTTTCTCATTAACATTCTTCAGAAGTTCTACATTGGACCAGGTCAAATACAGGTGTGTAAGATAAGGAAGAAGGGGATTCTAAAAAAAGAAACAATGGTAATGGTTCGTCACATGTTCCCTCTGAATACTCAGCAAATTCTTTTGCAGGTTCATTTGGTTTTTGTTGTCTACTGTGCTCTGACTCTTTCATGTATAATCGTCACTTAAGTGTAACTGTACCCATTGTGGTTATTATCGCTGTTTATCTTCCAGGTTGGAGTTGTTCAGTACGGTGAGAAGGTGGTCCATGAGTTCAAACTCAGCGACTACAAGTCAGTTGAGGAAGTGGTGAAGAGAGCACGCAATATCAACCAGCGTGGAGGAGAGGAGACCAACACAGCTCTTGGTATAAACGTAGCACGGTATGATATCTCCAGCCACATGTCTGCACATGAGGACCATAACTCCACTGCTCCTCTATTCTGTAATTTACTTTACTGAACATATATTGCATGATATTGCAGTTCACAAGCTTTTAAACAAGGAGGTCGGCGTGGTGCCAAGAAAGTGATGATTGTGATAACTGACGGAGAGTCACATGACAGTCCAGATCTCCAGCAAGCCATCGAGGACAGTGAGAGGGATGGCATCACCCGTTATGCCATTGCTGTGAGTCTGCTAGATCTATTATTCACCTAGGTTAGGGCTCACACTCTATACTTTATACACTTTAACTAAGTTTGCAGATGGCTACTAAATTTCCAGTGCAGCATTAAAACACCATAAACATTAATGAGGTGACCTCATGGAGTACAGTTGAAGCAGGTCTCCCAACAGCTAAGTTAAGAATGGAGCCAAACACACACTGAGAACTCCAAACATAAACTGCAGTGCAGTTAAAGGTGTAAATGGTCTCCTCCAGACCACATGATTCTTTGGTTTGTGCCACTGCTGGTGCTAGCAAATGACATACTTGACTCCATCCAGTGGCTTTAGTTGGCTGTGGGCATATAGGCAAAAGCTCTGAAGTCATTTGGTTCCAAACCAACTGGAATCAGTGAAAGCACTGGCACTGACTATAAAAAAACAAAATAAACTCTAAAATGTTGTCAAAAGGGTGCTAACTTTAACCTGTTAGAAGGCTATTAACATGCCAAAGCTAATGAAATTGGCCATTCCTCATCCACTTCACTCAGGAACTGACAAGTTTACTGTTTACTGTTATCTTCACAGGTCCTCGGCTACTACAACCGTAGAGGAATCAACCCTGAGGCCTTCCTTAATGAAATCAAATACATTGCCAGCGACCCAGATGACAAACACTTCTTTAATGTAACAGATGAGTCAGCGCTGAAGGATATCGTGGATGCACTTGGAGAGCGCATCTTCAGTTTGGAAGGTGTTGCAAGGAATTCATTTTTTTCTACTGCACATTAACATGACATTACATTTTACTTTACTTTTACATGAAAAGATTCTTACTTCATTTTTTATCTTCATATTTTCATATTTTAACTTTAACTAAATGTGTTTCCACTGAATGTAACAAACATGGATGAGCTTTGATAATCTTAAAAAATGCATGGTGGTCACTCGTACTAGAACAATTAGCTGATTAATGGATTACACACAAACTGTTTCTACTGTGCAAAGCATTTAATAATCAGTTATGGTAAATATAAAGCAACAATGCCAAATATTAGCTTGTCCCACCTGGTCTCAAATGTGGGGATTTACTGCTTTTCTCTGTTCTATATCATTTAAATTGAATACATTTGAGCTTTGGACTTTTGGTTTGACAAAATTAGACATTTAAATATGCGTCACTTTGACCACTTAGAAAATCTGCTGGGCCGTTTTCTACTCCTTTTCTCATGTTTTATACATTACTATTACATACATTTTATTTATTACACAGTTAATCAAATGTAGAGATTAATTGATCATGACAGCGATCATTAATTGCTTTAAAAGTAGAACTTAAAATATGTTTCTTCTTAATATGAAACATTCACATTGTGACTCCAACTTAAGTGTCATGGCTCAGTGATTCAGACTCTCACTGACTGTCTTGTTTACACAGGAACCAGTAAGAATGGGACAGCGTTTGGTCTCCAGATGTCTCAGGCTGGATTTTCCGCACACAACGTCGAGGTGAGCCTGACTTCTGCTACCACGTTATCTCATACCATCTGTCAACAACACACATTGTCTCAATTTCTGGCGCATCATAACTCCTCCCCAAAAACTACCATTTATCACTTTCCAGTCCCCTGTGAGGTGCCTGCTGTGTGGGCCCCAGAGGTTTAGGTCATCCTGATTTAGGAGCCCATGACAGAAGAGACGGGCCTTTTTCCATTTCAACCATGCAGTGATGGGAAATAAGACACCACTTGTTCCCTAGGGAAACATATTAGAGAGGAGCTAAGACAGACTGAGACAGTTCTGCTGCAGAATACGGTGTTTTTTCTTTTACTTCCAAGAGGTTTATGATTGTATCTAAGAGCAGATAGTCGCAGGTGTGTTGGCTTTGAGGGTGACACAGCTGGAGGAGGAAGATAAGGCACATCTTTACTGTACCTGCTGTTCATAACAATTAATTGATTTTCATTCCTCTCTCTCTGGCTCCATCCAGACATTTCCTGAAGCAACTACTTTGATTTTCCAGTTCCCCTTTCACTGCGTGATTTGTCAAGGGAGAAATAAATGTATCCCATTTATGATGAAAAATAAATATGCAGCAGAATTTGCAGCTGGGTGGCAGGAATGGCTGGAAATTTTGTCCACAAGGCCAGATTCCAAGGATGCTCAACAACACCAACCTGGGTGTTGAGAGTAGGATAACTTTTTGGAAAGAATGTCAGGCCTTTAGAGTAGAAAAACAGTCCTGAGGGCCCAGATGGTTTTGCTGAATGTGATTTGTGCCAACTCTGAAGGGTGCTTATGTCATATAGTATCCAGACGTTTCATACATCTGCAAACATAGCAATTTCTCCATCTGTAGTTTGTTTCGCTCACTGTAGCTATACAATGCAAAAAAATTATCACTCTTGAAACTTTGCTCTGTGTTTGTTAAATTGTTACAGCTTATGGCCTATTTGCAAAAATGATTCCCTTATTCTTCTTCAAGTACGATAAAGAGGTGATTTTCAAACCAAAGCCAGGCACATAGCACTATAGCATGTCTGTATGACCTACTGCAATAGAAATAGGTCACTGGTTGAGCTGTTTTGGGGTTTCATTCATTTGCCATGGAGACCATTTTGACCAAAACAGTTAACCACATAGGCATAGCACTGCTGTCAGGGAGTGACGTAGTGCAAACTTGGTGAGCACACAATTCCGTCTTTTAGGAAGGAATCGCAAGCCTTCCAGCATATGCTCAAACACTGGAAAATGTGTTGTCGGCATATTGTGTACTGCAAAAGAAGAGAAAACTGAGCTCATTAAGTAGAGGTACCCTATAATTACAGTGTCGGAGATAAAAAAAAATATGGTGAACCATGGAGGATAGAAAATACCTCCTCTCTCCCTCTTTGTGTCTACAGCTAATTACATACTGTATGCTGGTTTGTTTCCTTTGTTGAATGTCAAGTCATAAATACACAGTAATCAAGATTTAGCAGTGATTTGATAATGAACTTCGAGGCAGATTTCATTGAATTTTGCACACTATGGTTTGGGTTGTAATTATGAAAATGTTCTGGTGTAACTTTGGTGAGTGTACATGAAATTGCTGCCTAATTCATGAATACAATCCAGCCAGTGGTTTTCAAAACCTAACTTTATAAGAAAAATCTCTTAAACACGGATGAGGAGATTTAAACAATTACTCTCTTATTGGGTTGTTGCAAGAGCTTAACATGGACCATCAATTTTGAAATATCTGAACATGTTCATGCTGTAGCAACATCTGCATAAAAGTGATCGGATGTGGTTAATTCAGTCCAAACATGTAGTTTGTGTTTATCACTGTTACCAGGATTAGGTTTTACCACACTATCATTAATCTGACTGAAACTACAGTAAAATGAGCCAAACACACACATAATGTTCTCCAAAATGATACGTTCCATGATTGTAGCATCATCATTATGGAATACAGCCAGTACAACCAGTTCATTCTTTATTACTCTGCTATGTTCGTGAATGAAAATTAATTTTATTGCACTTTGCCTACAGGATGGGATTCTGGTGGGTGCTGTTGGGGCTTATGATTGGAACGGGGCAGTGCTGAAGGAAACACGCCAGGGCAAGGTGGTCCCTCCCAAGTCTTCCTACAGACTGGAGTTCCCTGAGGAGCTCAAAAACCATGGTGCCTACTTGGGTGAGTTATAGAGAAATTCTTTTAATAGAGCGGAAAAGTCAGAACTGGATTGTTATAGATGTGGTTAAGGAGAGGAGAACTTTACTGAAAGTTCTGAGTGTTTTGCTTGAAACCCTTTTTAAGGACTTTCTCACGTCATCACCCTTTAATATCTTTTTACATCCTCTTTTTTGGGTGTATGGCTGACCTAGTACAAGACCTGTGGTTTAGGACCAACTGTCCTAGCTGCAACCCATCTCTATAAAGTGCCCTACTGCTCCAGTGCTTCCCATCACATCCAGCACCATCTCACTTCACCACCACAGACCTCTGCTTTTACCATCAGTGGTTTTTCTCTGAGCTTATCCACCAGGCTGCCAATGCCGTTCTAGACTCAATAGTAATATGAGGTGGAAGCATAATTTTGGACAGGCAGAAAGAAAGTTAAAGCTGGGGGAAAAAGGGGGTATGAAGATGAGAGGAGAAGGTGGAAAAGTATACGGAGAGGGAGTGGAATTTTAAGTGGGGAAATGCAAAATACAAGAAATAGAAGAAGAAATCTGAGAAACCTGAGAAACCAGAACATCCTGCTCTGGGAAACTGAATGCAGCTCATTGAGCTTTAACTCCTCAAATTGCAACATTTTACAATTTTTCCTTGAGTCATACAGATCACCACTAATGAAATTCAACCTAAATGTCAAAGTCATCACTCTAAGCACATACCAACAGTGGAACAAAGAGTATTGCCAGTGAAAAAAATCATTAGTACAATTTAATTACCAGTCAATCAATTCACTTAATCTACAGACTATGAAATACAGGATTACAAACCTCACAAGTAATATCCTATATAGGTTACTCTTTAAATCTACTTTAGTGGGTTACTGTCTGTGAATAGCAGAAGAATTCATGTGTATGTTTTAATATGAACAGGTTATACCGTGACGTCTGTGGTGTCAGCCAGAAACGGCCGTCTACTTGTAGCAGGAGCTCCACGTTTTAACCACACTGGGAAAGTCATCATCTTCACCCTGAAGAACTCGGGCAACCTCACCATACTTCACTCCCTCAAAGGCCAGCAGGTAGCAACCAACAAGTTACTGACTTTTGAAAAAGTGTATTAGATATGCTTAATACTCACTGACGCAGGCCTCATCTCAGCTTTGAAAGAATGCAGCAATACAACAAGGAATATATCATAAGACATTATTATATAATAGTACTCATATTACCCCTGATGAAAAACAGATAAATAATAGCCCTAATTATTTATGCTATGACTTCAGCTGCATTTATCAGGTTGTTCTGATGGTTTTTACTTCTGGAAAAAGCAAGACAATCTCATTTAAACTTGCACAGTCCATGTGTCCTTTTCAGCCCATTAGCCTCTTGCATTGTAGCCTGCCACAGTTTTTTTTCTCCTTTTCATATGACCACCACAGGGTACCAGACTTATATCATTCAGAAACTTAAAAGTAAAATCAACTACAAGTAAGCAGCTAAACATAAATTCAACACTTACCCTTTTCATCATCTTACATAACGTGCATAAAAACCAGACCGTTACAACCGTGCCAGTACGCTTTCAGCCAAATGTTCAGCTAAATCTCCTCTGATAATTTGGTACCCAGTATTTCCTGTATAATTAACTTTGAGGGCACAAGTTTTATTCCAATTCTTTGTTTTTACAGATACTCCCAACAAACCAAATCAAATTCCTTTTCCACTCTCAAACTAATTACCATGGCTCTATTATCCCCCCACTATGGCTGTATTATTCCCCTTAAACACATGATCAATGACACCAGTCTAATATTAGTGTCACGTACAGAGCCTGTTTGATCTGGATTCACTAGTTCTAGTTATATATATATTATAATCTTTTAGCCAATATTGAAGCATAGCACTTATAGTCTATGTTGCGCTATATTCTTTTCTGTCCTTCCCCTCTTTAGGAATAACTAAGATGATTATCTCCCTCCATGTTATTAGTAGTTCATTATCTTCAAGTAAAAGCACTACTTGATCCTTAAAGACCTTGTACCAGTCAGCTGGAAAGCCATCCACTCCTGGTGCTTTGTAAGTCTTTAATCCAGATATTGCTTTTCCTATTTCCTCCTTGGTAATCTCTGCCATTAAGGCTTTTTTCTGTTCTTTGCCTACGGAGGATACATCTAGTGATTCTAGATATGTATTTATTTCCTGATGACTAGTTGTATTTGGTTCCTTATATCCTGTACATCTCTGTATTAATTTTCAAAAATGTCCTGCATATCCTCTAGTTTATGGCATGCTTTTTTTAGTTTTAGGGTGCCAAATTTCATATATATATATATACATTTCATGGTGCTCTCTGCCTGTTCCTTCCTTAAACTTAATGCCAGAAGCTTCAGAGCCCTTGAGCCAAAATATCTCTGCTTAGCGAATGTGACTTTTTTCTCAAATCCTTTCTCATATAGTTTATTTCCTTTTTGACATTTTTTATTTGATCTAATATATGGAGTTCCTTCCTTTCAATGTGTTCCCTCTCTAAAACTTTCCGATTTTCTTGTAAATCGGACAGCTTTATACATCTTCCCTTTTTTCTGTGATGTGAAGGCTATGAGCTTCCTTACAGTCTTTGCAGCACCCCACAAAACACTTTGCGATACTTCTCCATTGCTGTTGTTACCCATATGATATTTTGGCACACATTCCTTGAATGTACTATCATTCAAGATACTTGTATTGAGTTGCCATAGCATGTTCTCTTCATATTGTCTAGATGCAGAGTTAAATAAACAGCTGAGTGGAATCTTTGACCCTTACCCTGCAATCTTTGTGTCTGTGCCTGTTAAAGTGATAAGTTAAAAAACAGGAAGTTCTTGTATAAACCTGACTTGCTGAATAGGATACAAATTGTTTTTATGTTGGGTGGAAACCCCTCTGTACCTTCAAGCCCTCTGCTGTGTTCCTGTGGGTTATTGGCTTACTGTTGAGAAAAACTCGTAGTTTGGCTGGTGGTGGTGTTTGAAATCGTATCCCTTTTCCCCAAAGAATCTTCCTAGTCCGTGCACCTGCCTTCCTTCTTGCTAGCATTTCTGCAAAGTAGATCAAAGTAGATTCTCTTGTCACTGTTGTAAATCCTTTTCTACTTCCAGGCCGAGTGCAGCGCCAGCTCTTTAGTTTTAAACTCTTGATAAACTCTTAAGTACTGTATATGGCCACTGAACTGGGTTGCAAATTTCTAGGTTGAGCACTTTGTGGCACCAGCGAGGAGTTCCTCTGATAACATTGTCGATAAATTGATGGATGTTGTGTTCCTTAGTTCCCTCTGGGATGCAATAAAAATGCATGCTGTTATACCTCCAGCCTGTTTCCACGTCTGTTAGCTTCACCTGTAGACTTCTCCTTGGCTTGTAGTGGCTACACTCATAGGTAAGTCTCTAAATGCTTCACTCATGGACTTCAGTAGGCAGAGACCTTGTCTGGTGATCAATGTCTGGTGACATGAGTCTGACTAAGTGCCTCTTTGAAGTCTTCAGTCCACTTTTCGGTATTGGATCTTTGCACCTTAGCCTCATCTACTCCATCAGTTGTACTTTCAAGATGATCTGTTACTATCCCGCCCAGCTTCTGTTGAATTTCCTCTCTTATGGCAGCAAATTCCTTTTTCAAGTCATCTCTGATTTTGTCTTGGAAATTGCCCAGATCAGACTTCATCTCTATGACCATTATTCTTATGTCTGCAAAGATGGTGACGATACTGCCTTGAATGACCCCACTTCTAGCTGTAGATTACACTCTCCATGTTCCTCAGCCATGACCCCCTCAGTCGCATTTCTTCTCCGCTCTCTCCCAGAATGCTTTTCCTTGCTGTTCTTGTATTTTTCCCCTTCCATTATTACTTAAGATAAAGTTTATAGGTTACTTGTATTTAAATTATTGGGGACTAAGTTCGATTGGGAGGGATTCTTTATGCGGCCATGCACTTCAGAAGTCTGAGAATTATTCCAATTCATGAACATATAAAATAAGACAAAATGGTTGGAAACATTTTCATGACATGGAGTATTTTTCAGTGGAAAAGAGTTTGAAATTTAAGCTCAATAAAATGACTGTTCCACTGCTAAAGCCCAAATGACATAAACATGACACACTGCACACACACAGGGTGATCTGACAGAAGGACTGATTCAATGTGTGTAATCTCGATTACTGTTTATGTTTCATTTAGTGATATCAATTATTATGGGTGGTGTTATAAAACTCCAACATTAGGACTGTAAACTGCATGTCAAATCTGTTAGGCTTTAATATCACAATCTGAGTCTAAATTTATAAGCGATCATCATTTCAAGAGGATATGGCATTGTGTGTTAATGACCTCTACACTCATGGCTGGCAACTCTTCACAGGCTGCAAGCCTGAAGTGATCCTGCAGCAGCTTACATTGTACCTTGTCAGCAACAGCTCATCCAGAGCAGCAGATGTTTTTTTGCAGAAACCTTTCTTGATCTCTCAACTCATAAGAAAAGAGCTTTTATAGGCACATGTTTCTAATCTGAAAACCAATAGATGATGTTTCATCCAGTCTCTGATGCAGCCTCACTTTGTAAAGCTGCCACAGTCTAAGCATCTACTACCGTATCAGACCTCTGACCACTTGCATTTAAACAGTGCAAGCCCATATTTGTTTACAATATTCAAGTTCAGACGCCACTGAAGCACAGCAGTGAATCATCAAACCCAAACAACATGTGATTTAACAGACAGTGGGGAAGATATCAAGAATATCAAGTGACAAAGTAGCATGTGTTGTGGCATTTGAATTTAGGAAATACATGCACTCAGTCAAAATGTTAAATGTTAGGGATTAAGATTAATACATGTTGAAAATCTGTTTATGACACATGCATCTATTTTTAGATTGGCTCCTACTATGGCAGTGAGATTGCACCTCTGGATATTGATGGAGACGGTGTGACTGACAACCTTTTGGTGGCAGCTCCCATGTTCTTCAATGGAGGCTTGGAGAAGGGAAAGGTCTACATCTACAGAGTGACAGAGCTGGTGGGTATAAACTCTACAACCTTTAACAAATACACAAAGGCAGGCCACATATTGTACAGGTATTAATCAATCTTGGTCTAGGCAAATCTTTTTTTAGCGAACTGGCTGAACACCTGTTTAAACTCCAGACATTCCCAGTAATTTCTAAAACACCTCAGCAGAAGTGTTCTGTAACACACACAGAAGCAGACTCTGTTGCATTCCAGCTCCACAGTTAACACTCTGACATGCAGCAGCCAGACATTTGATACATGAACTTGTCCAGATCAAATGTGAAGATCAAAACTTTGCCATGCCAGCATGCAGACTTTATGTGATGTGTAGCATGAACTCAACAGGAAAGTATTCTACCCGTTCTAAACCCTTTTCCAGCAAGTCATTTGGAGGCGAGAACTTTCTTTAATAGAAGGAAATATCCCACTGTTCCAGGTCTGTCTTGCTCATTGGAATAATAAATGTCTTCAGCTGTTTTGAAGCCATTGATCAGGCACGTAGAAAGGTTTTTAAATATCTGGTGTGTCCCAAACCACATCACAGGTGGTAGGCCATGCTTGCCAGTCAAAAACAAATAGAAAAAAATCAGTCTGTGAATGTCATCACTAGGGCAACAGCGCCAAATGTGCAGAGTGATTAATATTTATCATGTGGTTGTTTCAGGTTGCTGTAGATGCTGCACGGGGATATCGTACTGGAAAATAGTTTGAAAAATTTGTCACTGTGGTTATAGTGAATACTATAAATCCACAATGTGACTTTGCTAAGTTGACCACCAAAAAACTGCAAAAATGCACTTCCATTGGCACTGTTCATATGTGGTACTATGAATTTTTAGACATTCAAGTGGCGTGGCCCAAGGATTAGCAATGTTGGCCAGTTGGTCAGTCCAAAGGTCAGTCGAGATTGAAATAACTCAACATCTACTGAACAGGTTTCTAATAAAGTTTGGACAGAAATACATGGTTCCGAGGGATTTAATAATACTGACTTTGGTATAAAAATAGTTATTGATATTAGTGACTCATTTTTGACAGTTAGACTCCATTAATGTGAAGCCTCTCATAAAGCATTTTTTGAAAATAGGAAAAAGGACAGGAGTCTAGTCTAGACACTGATAGTTGTGGAGCGAAGCCAGCAGGTTATGGACATCTTTGATCGAGTCTCCTTGGATATTACTGAGGTAATATTGGGAATGGGGAGGAGGTGAGTTATGTAGTAGTAGGTCTGGAAGACAGAATGGCAGATTTGCAGCTATATGAGGTATGGTGATGGAAATGTGAATGAATGTATTTTGACTGTGAAAAATAGGAGTTAAAAAACAGACATAAAATAAAGACAGAACACAAAGACGAGGTCTTTTATCTTGAACTTTTGCCCAAGCTTCACATGGATTCATGTTACTCACAGTATGAATTTTAAAAACTTTCATGAGCTCCTGATGTTTCACCTAAAGCCATCACCTACTGTAGTCAAATTCTCAACTAGTTATGCTATGATGATTAATGACCTGCAAAACTTCCCATCAAGTTCATCAAGTTTCCTGTATCTCGTTTATTTTTATCACTATGTTAGAAGGATGCCTTTCCATATCAAAAACGTATGGTATACCTGAGATGCAGACAAAACAAATGATGAAAATGATGTAAGTATAGTATATATGTACTGTAAGTGTAGGATATGTAAATAGGATATGTAAATCTAATCAATGACAAGACTCATCACAAGCTGATACTATTTTTCCTTCGAACTGTCTGTTAGACTAAAACGTAACAAAAAACTGCTCCAAAAACTCCAAATCTAAATAAGCTAAAATCTGGCAGCTAGTCAAAAATAAAATTCCATTCAGTGTCGAACACATATAGACGTTGCTCTTTAAACTTTCTCCTGAGACTCTGCAGGCTGGCGGTGACCCTTCATGGCCTCTGCACAAACCATATGTTTCAAATTTAAACACCACTGAATATATTTTTCCCCATTTCTCCATCAATCTCCCTCTTTGTCACATATGCACACATCAGGTAGCCGAGAAGTAAAAACGACCTTCCTAAATCAACTGCTTTCCCATTTATTCAACTGAAAAAACAGGTGATCTCATGTTTCGTCTGCTGACTCTAAATTATATTATGGGCTGAAATGCCAAGTGGAGCAATGATATGCATGACTACTGATCGACTCAGGTATTTGGCTCCAATTTGTCAGAATGCCTTCGTTGAAAATTTTTCCAGCCGTTTAGTTGCTTTCAAATACATCAACATTTTCCATCTGACACTTGCTAATAATAGAACTTCAAATAAATATAGTAAAGCTATACTGCATTCTTTAGTTCTTATATGATCCTGAGGTAGCGTTCCTTGCTTTTTTGTTGACAGACACTTACGGATATTTGAGTTCAAACAGGCAGAATTAAAGGGTTATGTAGAAAACACAGTACCTGATCCTAACATTATCTTTTGTTTGACTGAAGGAAAGATTAAAAAAAGACTTGTTTGTTACTTTTTCGCTGGATGAATTACAGCATGATTAGCTGACTGAAGATGGTTTTGAGATAATTGAAACAACAAGCAGACCTGGATGGAGGGCTTAGAGAACAATATCTTCCTTGATCTCGTTAAAAGATGTCTAAATATATGGATGGCAGATCATTTGAAGAACAGATCAGCCCTTTGACTGAAAAACTGAGCTGGGCCAGAAGGCACAGATCAGCCTACTGCTACAGATAGGACACAGGGCTTTCTTTGACGTCCTTTGATATGTGCTACTGTATTTTATTTATAAATTGTCCTTTTGACTTATGCTCCTGTTTCCAATAGAGCTTCTGTCCTTGACAGCTTGTGTTGTGTTTGTGATTGTATTTATGCTGTAGGAACAACATGTGCATACTGTAAAGGCTCTCTGTATCTTGCCTATGCATGTGTGTTTCACATTTCATGTGAAGTAAGATGGTGTCTGCATGCTGCATGGGATTTTCCATATATTATCGTTATCTGTAATCTTTAACCCCTAAAGGGGGACAGATTTTCAGAGTTTCAATGAGTAATACTGATGCAAAAACACTAATGTGGAGTCTGATGGTCAGTCTGGCAGAGGTAAATTGAACATGGGTGGAAGTCGGTAAAAAAAAAAGTATTGTCTGTTGTTGCAGTCACCTGATGTGACTGAGTTTGAAAATCTGTTTAAAAAAATGAGTTAAGTTTGGCCAAAAGATGACTTTTTTTAATATGTTAATACATTGGAGTTTCTACCAAATATTGCTCTATTGTTGTCGTATTTTTTTTAAAACTATGGGACATGGGAAATGACTATGCTGGATCACGTGATGAGTTAAAAAAATAGATTTTTCAGAATGTTTAAATGAATCACAAGAGAGTTTGTGGTTGAAGTTTTGTGGAAATCTGTTGAAAGAACATTTTCAAGGCTCCTACTGTATTTCCTTAACCCCATTAAAAAGTAGAGCAATTGTATGAGTACAATGTCACGCTAACATATATGCACTGAACATAAGCCAAAAAAACCAGGATCCAGGTTGTAACATTTAATTTATAGTTCTCATGTCACTCATATACAAACATACAGTGAGGAGGTCTAGGAGGAGAATCTAGTTCAGGAAATACATAAACATTTTTTTTCTATCTCATGTTGTGACCTTATAATGTTTTCGTTCACTGGCTGTTTGTTGCTGCTCAGTTTTTTGTGATGAGCAGCCAAATCTCCTGCACTGAGACTCCCCAGTCAACCTAAAATGCATTCATCAACATCACTACCAAAGCATACAATCACAAATTCTTGTGTCAAAACATCTCGACTATCCTCTATGGAGGGATTGTATTCAGATATTTATGAAGTAGGAACCAAAGGGAAAAGCAAACATTATTTGAATTTTTATACAAGCCATGCATCATATTTGCATTAAATTGGTCATAAACATACATTAATAAGACATTCCTAAAAGTTAACAAAGGATAAATTCATGACTAAGACGTCACAGACTTTACAGAGACTAACAGTTTTCCTGTTTCTTTCAGAATCGTTTTATTCTTGAGGGCGCGTTGGAGATCCATAACGGTGGCCAGAACGCTCGCTTTGGTTCATCCCTCGCTCCTGTCCCGGATTTAAATGGTGACGGCTTCAATGACTTGGTCGTGGGAGCACCGCTGGAAGACGATCACAAAGGAGCCATATATGTTTTCTTCAGTCAGCACAACAGAATACTGCGCAAATACAAACAGGTAGGCTCTATGCAAAAAGTACAGTTAAAGGACCATGCCAAAATGTACTTACTACTGCTAACTATTTTTCCATTTTTTTACTATCCATTTAGCCATTGGTTTCAGTTCATGTAGGTATGTACTTACAGAAGCTTGAGCCTTGATCGACATAGGTATTCATCACGAAGAAGCATCTCTGCTTTACTGCCATATTTTGTCTTCAGGGTTGATATGCCTGCAGCATGCAATATTGTGAAATTTCTTTCCCTGTGCTGAAGTCTTAGATATTTCCCACAGGCAATTCGGCATACCATTGCGGAGCACAGAATTATAGTCTGCATGTTGAACTCCATTACCATGTAGACAAAATAAAACTTTAACAACCAAGAACACACTCAGAAATTTCGTAGAGCTGAATTACCTTTACTGAGCCAGTTTCAAGTTTTATTCCACCCATTTTATCCATTAACAGAGAGCAACAGCTGCATTAATCAATCTTAAGCCATAAACCATAAAATAGTTGCCAGTTGTATAAATAGAAATAGTGTAGTAGTAAGAATAGTGAGATGAGCTCACCACTGAAAGATCTCCAGTGTATTTTAGTAAATGTTGGGAAATTTTCTTGGTCAATATCTTGGTTGTAAATTTACAAATATGGTTCTGAATGCCAGTATTGTATTGCCAAAGATTGTTTTAACAATGTGTGTTAATTGCATTAATGACAGCTCTAATAATGTAACATTTAAAAATGTGTTGTAGTCTGCATTTACCTTCAGCGTGCTCTTACATTTGTTGGTCTGTCTCTGTTTCAGAGGATAGCGGCAGCAGACTTGGCCCCTGGCCTGCAGTACTTTGGCCGTAGTATCCATGGCGTGATGGACATGAATGATGATGGTTTAGTGGACCTGGCAGTAGGTTCCCTTGGTGCCGCTGTTCTCCTTTGGTTAGTATTTCACTTTGGAAATTATTTCTGTAACCGCACAGGCTCAGCTCTGGGCTACTGTATGCAAACATTTTATAGGTTACTATAAGGAATTCCCTCTTGTCACTACTGTGATTAGTTCTCCTTTAAATTATAAAGCAGCATGATAGTAATACCTCAGGAGGAAAGTAGTTGGTAGGGAGCAAAACTGTTTTTATATCACCAAAGTAAAATGGCAGGCTGGTGGGGCTTAGGTGAGGGGAACTCTGGACACACGTGTGGTGATGGTCTCAGAATACTTGAATGGAAAAAATAAGAGTTAGATGGTGCAAACTGGACGATTGAAAAACCTTTCATAATCTCACCGAAGAGGAGATTCAGAGTTTGAGTGGGTACTTCTCTACTGAGTAATACAACAATCTGGCACGGACTTGCAGTCTGTGCTGACTTCTTATGGAGCTAGAGGGATTACTTGATTACAAACAGGTGTTGTCTCAGGATGCACAGCAGGTTTATGGAGAGCGGGAGAGAGAGAGAGCGAACAGCGCAACTCACCCACATAAAAGAAAATAAACAAATATCCACTCACACAACAGGTAGGCTGGAGTAACAGAGGATTCGTGACATAGGCACTTGCTACTGTTGCACTATCTGATGGTAAATTGCATTTCATTGCTCTTTTGCAACAGCAGTAAAGTTTAATAAAAACTTAATCTAATTTCCTTTTCCGGATAATCTTCAGACATAGTTTGTCTTTTTATTTTGCCTTGCGTGTTTTCCATGGACACCGATTGAAAAAAAGAAATGAAGTTTCTTTTTTCTTAGCATAAACCTATTTTGTGCTTTAAGCTGACTTTAAGGTTGTAAAATCACAGTTTGTGTGAAATGAACGTTATATAGAGAAAGCATCAGATTTCTTTAGAAATATTGTCTTGAGGGTTGTGAGTTGGATCCATCTTTAACACCCTTATACCCACACAGGTCACAGAGTGTTATCCGGATATATACCACTGTCCGGTTTGAGCCCAGTAAGATCAACATCTTTGTGAAGGACTGTCAGAGAGGTGGCAAAGACGTGACCTGTATGTCAGCCATCGTATGTTTCAACATCACTGCCAGGACAGCCATTCTTCCCACACAGGAAATTGGTAAGCCAGTGAAAATAATCGACTCTTGTGGAAGCATTTCAGAAAAAGTTTCTTCTTGTCTGTGGCTGATATGAGGCATCTTTCCAAGATGAATAAAACCCCATTTCATCTATTGGAAAGCGGACCCTTTTACTTATTGCACAAATTTTAAAATCTATAAATAGGACAAGAGACATAATTCAGTCTTTTCATCTGGGATTAGATAAAAGCTTCCGACAAAAAGATGCTCACACTGCCAACTGTTCTATTGTCAAACCTTCAACAGACCATTATTACTGATAGCTGAGAAATTTACATTTTGGACTTGCAGCTGCAATATAGTTCAGCTGTTGTTTGGACTTTGGTACGTGGTAGGAAGGAACATGGCTGTTTTTTTAGTGAGCAAAGGCATTCAGCCGTTTGAATGTATATTCTTCATGTCCTGGCTCAAACCAACATTTCAGCATGCGGCTTCCCGTAAAAGCTGTGATGGCTCCGTCCATTCAGAGTGGCGCCAAAGCAAAACGTTTCTTTACTAGCATTAAGAGATTCTGATCTCACTGCTGTTTCCCTGCCAAAGCTAATCTTGCTGCCTCCAAAACTGGTATATCTGACCACTCAGTGATCTGCTATCAAATGTTCCTTTTATTATGTGAACGCTGGTCGGGCTGTATCTACAAGTTTATCTCTGTTTTGTTTACTTTCCAAAAGATAATAGTATCTGGGTAATTGTTGGTGTTGACAGCTCATAGACGACTCAATCCTGCTGAGGGGTGTTGTGCCACCGATAGCAGCCCACCTGCACACATGCACACAGTTTCTCCCTTCACAATTTGTTTTAAGAGACATGATGGCAGGGTCCAGTTTCACTTTGTATAGGGGCTGAGGAAGCAGAGGTTCAGGGGAGCATGTTCTTAGTTAACCTCTTGACCCTCTGACATCTTTATCAAATCTATTCGACGTGCCAAAACAGGGTTGAGGAGGAACCGAGGGACTTATCTTGTCTTCCATGGTTGCATAGAGTGGAACATGTTTATTTCATTTTCCTTTCATTGTCGTGTCTGGCTAGTAATGCGTGGCAGATGTACTAGTGTTTGTGAGCTCACTGTGGTCTGCTGTATAAAAGGGTACTATTTTTCAGATTTTTTCTGAGTCAATTTATAGGTATTTATGCAAATGTCTGTTTAGAGCATTTGAGAATGGTATTTAAACAAAAGGATTCAAGCAAATGATGCCCCTTATTGTTCGCTATATATCCTTCATATGTATTTAAGCGTAAAAAAGGATGACAAATGCTGCTGTGTAGCCCAACAGCTCTTAAAGTAAGAAACCCCGTGAAAGTAGGAACTTCCACTGAATGTAAAGTCATCTAGTAACTACAAATGAACAGTTTATCTTATCCAAAAAGGAAAAAAACACTGTGCATTTGTGATTGATAACTGTAATTGGTGAAAAATGGAAAATAGCTTCCTCTTTGGTGTCCATTATCTACCCAAATCTTTTTGAATACGGCATTAAGATTACTGTCACTCTTCTTGAATTCTCTAGTTGACCCCAAAACTGTATGCACATGTTCGGTCTCGTTATATTTTTCCTCATGCCATGAAAACACGAGGCAGTAAATGGAAAGCTTCTCAAACAATGTGGCTTGGAAATGACTCAGTTGTGAAGCCAGAGGGTTTGGATACTTGTATATGTTGGTCACACATTTGTCATATGTTAAAAGTCAAGAGAATATTGCATTGCACAGCTACAGTGATGTCATTTACCATAGGTCGCTGCTGCCATTTGTCAATTAGTTAGCACTAAAATGAGTATAAGAATAGAAACCCTTGTGTCTTACAAACATCTTAACACAACAAGATCTTTTATGGTTTCACATAGGAATGTAATTTCTTAACTCTTCTCAGGGATCAAATATAATGTCTCCATTGTGGAGCGACGTTTCAAACCTCGGGCCATAATGGACAACCCAAGCAAGCTGCAGCCTCAAAACCTGACCATTCTTCCTGGAGAACAAACCTGCGAACACATCTACTTCCACGTCATGGTGAGGCTAATTTATTCCAAAAAAAATGAAATGTCACATACACGGTCAAATCTTAACAAGAGCTCGCTTTTAATTTGATTTATTAATGTAATGCATCCCAGAGTTTTGAATATCATTAAAATGGTAGAATGGCTCAAAGATAGATAGATCAATAGATAGGACTCCATGGAGGAAATTTGTCTTGGAGTTAGACACATCAACAGATTTGGGCACAACACTAGCACAAATAAGACAATGCACATACAAATGTACAATACAAAAGAAAACAATGCAAATTAAATCAAAATCATACCAATAATGCAGAGTACAGCGCAGAAAAAATACAAACTAAAGCATCAGTCTGTTAAGATTTGTGTTAGGCCTATAGTACAGCTAAGACGGAAATGCCAAGAATTCTCATTAGACTCTCTGGAAACCTTTAGTGTCATGTGAAGTGTTTTAGTTGTTTTCCTAATCTGATAAGAATGTAATTCTGGCAGAATCATTGAACATTTTTGTGTAATAAACAAAAAAATGTCCAATGTTAAGATGATGAATTTCAGCAGAATGCCAGCGGAAAGTACTTAAATCAGCTACCTCAGTCTCAACACATCAGTATTGCTGTCGATCATTCACATTGTTCAAAACCAACAAAGACTGAGATGAGAATCCTATAATTGTTTCTTTTGTAAGTACTTATATATACCAGAATACACATATACATACATTTTGAAAGCATAAAAACAACTTAAGGGTCATAGTTAGATACAGACTGATCTTTGTGTTTAATGTTTTATATTAGGAGACTACAGACTATGCAAGGCCCATAGTGTTTGCTGCACAAGTCGGGCTGCAGGATCCAAATCAGGGACCAGTTCTAGATGAAAGCTGGCCAACTGTCGTAAGAACTGAGGTGAGAGTCGACTGACGGCTTATCGTGTCATTCTCACTCCGAAGTTATTGAAATGCACCTATAACGCAATAAATACAATATGGAAAGGAAGGTTTGAGTAGTTTCTTTCACTCATAAATCTTATCTCTTGCACTAGCTGCCCTTTTGGAACGGCTGCGATGAGGATGACCGCTGTATACCTGAACTAGCACTGCAAAGTATGACTGACCTGATGACTCGAAAGTAGGTACACACATACTTATCACAACACATAGCACAAACAAGAGAATACACTGAAACATTTAACCCCCAAGTAACCACTTAGCTCCTCTTTTTACTTATGATCTCCCTTCGTTTTCTCTTCCTCCCTCCCTGCCTCCTAGTCAGTTTTGTGCGCAGGCTGTACAGTCTCGAAGTGCTTTCTGCCGCAATTTAAACGAAGGAGAGATGGAGGGATCTCTGCGGGTTTTAGAGGGAAACAGGAGAAGGATGGTGGTGGACGTCCGATTGGAGAACAAAGGAGAAAATGCCTACAACACTCGCCTCAATATCACCTACACAAGCAATCTACGCTTCTCTAGCCTCATTGTCAAGGTATGATTGTGAGGCTTGTGAGGACAGATTTTTATACTTAAATTTAAGGAGTCTTAATTGGACCAGCAGACTGAGTTAAAAGCTGCATTAGCTGTATTAAAAATCCAAATTGTTGCTCTTCTTCTTGATTCAGGACAACTCGGACATCAAGATAGAGTGTTACATTGAAGACAAACTGAGAAATGAGAAGATCTGCAATGTCAGCACTCCGTTTATGAGGGCCAAATCTCAGGTGAGAAACCACACTGTGAATCACATGAGATATTTCACAAGAGAAAATGTTTTAACAAGCCTAAAATATGATTGTGGGGTTAATCAGCTAATCAACAGAGAGAAGCATCTAGACTAAAGTACATATGTTTTGCTTTTGTATTTATGTCCAAACTTTAATGGACGGACTGGCAGATCTTAAGGTTTTGCACCGACTCTGAAGCATTTTCCTTTATTTCATCTGACATTTTGTTCCTGGAAGGTTGCATTTTCTTTTGCAACAATTTAAAGTCCAAAAAGACCATATGTTTTTTTGGCAATAAAAATCTTTTCTGTATTTATCTGACTAAATGGAAAGCAGATGTTAAAGTTTATCTTTCCAACCATGAAAAAAATCAATCATATCTGAGTTTAGATGCTTGCACTTCTAACTAAAATACAAAAAATCTGTATGCAGTCTCATAGCCTGCATTGTGCTGCTTCTCAGCGCTTGAAAAAACATTGACGTGGACCATATTAGACCACAGGGGCCCAAAACACATGCTGCAGGCTTTAGATGACCATGACAGACCACACTGGTTAATGGAAGAACCACAAGCCAACCAGAGGAGCTCAGTTTAGTTCTGGTTTGTGATATCCCTTCATTCTATAGTCTGACATAAAGATTTTCAGTGGCATTACTAAAACTTGTCCTGTATTCAGGCTGCAAACTATAACTAATGCACATAGGAAGCAACCTTAATACATTTATGATTCAGTATATCATTATGACAGAAGTTTAAAATGCTTTCAGTGGCTTATCAAGTTAAAACAACACATCATAGATTAAGATTATTTACAGTCATGGCGTTTGGCCCGCACAGAGCACAGTATGATGTGTTGTAGTTTTCCAGACCACTTAGATTGTTTTTCTTGAATAATCTCAAATCTGTAGAAAAGTTTAGCTCAAAGTTATTATACGGTCAGAACAGGAAGTGTGATATGAATGGATTTTGAATCAGAAAGATGATATGTTCTCATTAGCCAACAATTAAGAAGGCTGTATATTAACACAGTGCTGACATCTGTATGCACCTGTTATGTAAAATAAGTTATTTTAAATACTGGTGTAGAGCTGATATTCAAAGATTTAGTGGTGATATATCTTTTTTTTTTAACGTCAACAAATCCCCCACAAAGATGAATTGATTCGACTAACAAGTTAATGTCCTGTTTCGCCAAAGCCTACATATAGCATATCGCTCTGTGCCAAAGGCCTTCATTAAATCATCCTTCTGCTGTAGAAACTAACTAGAGTAATAAATCTGCAGCTGAAGTAGTTCCCAACAAATGCACTATTTACTCTGTTTAATAAAAACTACAATGTTCAGCTGTTTTAACAGTGTGTATTTATAGATTCATGTCTTTATTAGGAACAAATTGGCTTGGAGCTGAGTGTCAGAGACTGACTAACTCACTGTTGGTGTTTTGATGGCATTTCATTTATTGGCAACAAAAGGAAAAATAGAATATTGTCAGCTGATCACCTTTACGCCCAGATACCCCATAGCTTTCCTTACTGAAAGCTTTCCTAGGTTCATCACATGACCTACTTTAAGTATGAAACTTAAATCACCTGCTACATGGCCATATACCATTTACGACCACTTGTTATGAGGTGATGATATGCGTAATTTCCATTCACTGTTGACAGCCATAGAATATGGTCAAAAGCTGCTGGAAAAGGCAGTAAGTGAACCTTTGAATGCATTATCACTGATGTGTGTTCCTGTGGTCCAGATTGAACCTCCACACTGAAGATTTTTCCTCTGTTTGACATTCTTGGCAAAAGAACTGTCACTGGCACCAAAACATATCAGTGTAACTTAAAAAAACCTACTTAGTTTTCTGTAATGCAAGCTGTAGCATAATATTGTTGTCTGAAAATGATTTTGAAGTGTTTTTAAAGCATTTAAACACATTAACTGCCTCTTATTAAGACATGAAAATCAGTAAAGTATTAGCTTTTTCCTCAATCTCATTTGATTATTATTACATTATTAGTATCCATCTAAGTAACAAGATAAATAGACCAGAGGAGCCTTCTTCTTTGGCCATTAAGAACATTTCCTCTCCCCTTTAGCCTGGTGCACCAGGTGAGACTAAATGAAAGATACTAAAAGTTTCTCTTCTCATCTGTTCCTGATTCTCACGTTGGATTCTGCTGTTTCTAAGCTTTTCCACAGGCTTGTAATGTCAGCGATATTTATGAGGGCCTGTGCTTTCCCGTGCATTTTACAGGAAGGCATCTAGTTTTATTTTTAAGAGGGTGATGTTTGAATTAACTTTGATAGGGATGCAACTGATGATACATTAAGTAGTTCAATTAAGATTTACTAAACAGAAAGCAGATTATAAATAAACCATTTATCCCATTGATGTCTGAACAAATGTCTGCGCTGGTTTCCGTGCTGATACAAAGTCTGCTGACAAAGTCTGTGGGAATAAAGTACTGAAGGTGATTGAAAGAGTCTATGTAATGTCCTGACCACGTCATTATCACAAACAGCAGCCATCTCCTGGGCAACGACAACATCACCACATTTCTCTGTAATGCTCCCCAACAACTGAACCAAGAGGACTCTGGTCACCCTGTAAAACTCACTGAGTGATTCATACCCACTCATTCAGTCTGAACAGCGTCCAGAGCCACAAGGCTGATCTGCTCTGGTCGAAAGCCTTTTAAATATGTGGCACGGGGTTAAACAAGGCTGATTGTACACCGGTGCTGCTGCCAAACCAGCCCAAACCGCTGTTTTAGCTGAAGGGATATATGGACCTCAGGGCAAGCTTTTTTAAAGTAGCCAGTTATCACTTTTGCTTTTACTTTTTACGGTTTCTTCTGACCTATGTAAAACTAACATATATATACTACAGTATAAATTTGACTACCACAAAAAAAAAACAACATACTTTGTTTACAAGTTGATTGTATCAAATCTGGTTAGGGTTCTTGTGGATGTATGCAGAAATAACGACAGCTAATTATTGCAATTAATTGTCTGAAGATGGACAGTGAATGTGGCTGAGGGACGGGGGCAGACGGCATCAACCCAGAGGAGGAAGAGAAGCTTCATGCTCTGCCTAAATTTCCATGTTCAACTATGCTGGCACATAAATTCCTCTAGCCACGGATCCATCATGTCTTCCAAACCCATACCACTAGCATGCGTGTGTGTGTTTGTGCATTTTTCTGTGTGTGTTTTCATTTAACTTTCTTCCTAATGAACATCATTTAGAGTCACCCAGTTCTTTTGAAAACAGGCTGGTATAAAAAACAACAACAAAAAAAAATCATGAACTTTCTTTTCTAGGACAACCAATACAAAAGTGGACAGGGGTCATTTTTCATAGCTTGGACACGATAACATGAAAAGAGGTCATCGTTTATGTTTGTGCTATATCAAGGATGAGTCAGTCTATACGGAGGAGGGAAGCTACAGTAAACCTTGTTATGCATTCCTCGTTGGCCAGACGGAATCAGTCAGGATTTCATTATGGCATGAAAGACTGTAAACAACGCTCCGCTCTGCTGTGCTCCGTTTGCTTTCTGCTGCCAATCAACCCTCCTCTCCTCTTCTCTCCTCTCTTCTCCTCTCCTCCCCTCTCCTTCCCTGCCTTTGCATGTAGACTTTGGTTCTCCCTCTGTTTTTGTTTAGGATTGCTCAATTGCTTCCATTTTTCTCACAGCACTGGTTGCTTCCTCTGTTCCTCTCTGTCTCCTTTCTTCTCCTCCACCTCCCTGCTGATGTGTCTGTGTGTGTGTGTGTGTGAAAGTATGTGTGTAGTCATGTTGATTTGTATTAAGGGCATTGTCCTAAAATAAGGGGAAATTCCCTGGCTCTCTTTAAGCAGCAGCAACTGTGCCGTAGTTTCCCTCCGGGGCAAAGCACGGGACTTACGACAGGTTATTGCAGGCTTTACTCCTTAATCCATAATTCAGGACCTTTACTCTTGGAAAGGGGGTATACAGTAGCATATGGGGTCAAAAGAAGCTCTCGACCCTTGTCTCAGTGTTCATATCATAAAAATGTAGCGGTGATATACAGGTGAACATTGAAGACACGCTGGTTTTATCTTTCCCCTTTAGAAAGGATTTGGTGTGTAAAAGATGAAATTATTTTACAGCCATGCAATTAATGAGTTCTAAACTTTATTGATGTTTCCTATAGGTATCATTTCGTCTGGAGTTTGAGTTCAGCCGTACTGTCTTCTTAGAGCACGTCAGGATCATCCTGGAGGCCAGCAGGTATGGAAACAAGTTTAAACCTTTATCTGTATTGTAAAAGTGTTCACATCTATTGCAAATAAGTTTTCTCACTGCATGTCAAGAGATCTGTCCCTAACTCTCATTATTCCTTGTTGGTCTTAACGAGCAACATAGAAACCCCTGAAATAACAACCAGGCACAAGTTCACTGCCTGAAAAAAACAAAGAACATGAACCTCTTGGCATCCTCTGAACCTCAAGGAGAAATATTTTAACTGGCTTGCCCTTCTTATTTGAACTTCCTCTCATTCTTTGAATATTTTTGTCTTGTTCTGTTCACAGTGATGGCGAGGAAGTGAGCACAACTGACAATTTCAACGATATCTATTACTCACTGAGATATGAGGGAGACCTTCTATTTACGAGGTATGTCTTTTTGTTATAGCTTACCAAACAATGCATGCAGTTGCTGTACTGTATCACTTTGGGTGATTTTAGAAGCCGTGAACTTGGAAGTGCAAGCAGCTGGAACAAAGTCATTTAATGTCATCTGGGAAATGTTAAAAAAGATCATTGTGGGAAAAGAAGTTGCTGATAATGTAACTGAAATGAGGTTTTGTTATCATGTACTCCATTGCACAACAAATGAGCAAAGATAAGTGGAAGATAATTGTGTCTAACTTATTACTTCTTCGTTTTTATTCTTTACTTCAAAAGGGATTCAAACCCGACTCGGTATGAGATCAAATCGGAATTGTCACTGGAGGAGCCGGGGATTATCGGTCCTCCTTTCAACTTCACTTTTCAGGTAAGAACTAACTGTATCATCACTGTGACTTTAATTTACTGCACAGTAAAACACAGCTGGGTAATAATTTACACAAGTAACTCCTTGCTGCCTCTCAGATCCAGAACCTTGGCTACTTTCCAGTAAAGGATCTGCAGCTCAACATTGAGATACCAGAAATGACAAAAAATGGGAACCAGCTCCTGCAGATATCTGACTTTCATATTGATCAGGTGAGTGTCAGTGATTTAAAGTGAGTAAGTAACTAAGCTTTGAAAGAATGATACATTTTTCTTCATACAAAAAAGTTGAATCTGTAAACCATAAAACAGACCCCTGCTTAATTCATTACACTTGAGGCCACAGTTGTTGTTGCTCAGCTGAAGTCACATGAGCTCACTTTAAAGAGCTAGTTAGTCTAGGGTAAGCTAGTGTTACTGCTGGTTAAAAAGCTAGTATAATAATGTTTGAACTCATTTAAATAGGACAGCTTTAGAGCTGTTGGTAGACCTGTTTTTTAGCTTAGGACAGAAGCAGATTAGCCCCTCCGGATCCCATGTGGCGCCACTCCAGGAAGAAAATTGAGCCCCACAAGAGCAGCCCATTGTGGGGTGAATTACTAGCGTGAAATGCACGGCACGTGTGGCCCCCATAGTGTGGGGCCCAGGTGGTGACCTAGCGGGACAGCCCACACCCAGCCCAAAGTGTGACCCTGACTATTTAATGACACAAGATTGATATTTATCTTCTTATATTTCCCAACACATTTCAAATCCAGAACAGTATTAATGCTTGCTTTTGATTTAATTCCAACACACACCTCAGACTTATCACTCTTGCTCTGCAGATATATAACTGTAGCATACTGACAGATATTTTTGCTCTCATGTCACACATCAGAGAGACGGTACACGCTGTTTACCTCCGCAGCATGTGGCACAGAGCCGAGCATCACCTGAGGACCTGTCACGCTTCTCTCGCTTGGTAAAGTACAAAGAAAGAAGCTTATTCCCAAAGCAATATTTTGAAACACCTTCTAAGATAACTTTTTTCCTGATTGTCTTCACACAGAACCGATCCAACACCTTAACTCTGCCAATCCAGTGCACTGTCAATGTGGCTTCCTACAGAGATATTGCCGTTAGAATCAGAGGAGCTCTACGAATAGATACCTTACACGCAGTGAGTATTAAATCCAAAATATGCATGCATGCAGTGGAAATTTCCCCAGTTGTATAATAAGGCACATGCATGCAATCTCTTTGTTATTGTCCTTTGACCCTGTAGCAACGACAGCTTTGTAGTATTTCAGCTGTGTGATATGTTTGCAAAAAATGACAGCATGTTTTGATTTCCTATCCAGCTGAAGTTTAAAATCCTGGAGCTGGTAATCAGTGCATCGGTGGAGCTCCCCTCCTCCAGCCGCATGTTTCTACATGAAGAGAGGCCTGTCAGACATGTGAGTCAACAACAACTAATGCTATAAACTGCCTATGCCCCGGGTTTGACCTGACTCAAATCTGAGCATCATAATTTGATCAGATTTAGTCCCTGCCTGATCCTTTTGTATCTTATTCATGTGTGAATACACTGTTTTTTGCTTAAGGAGCCCAGTCTTCAAAACTGATTCTAATGGGTTTATTCAGAGAGTAAAAATATATCTAATGTTACTATTTTTATTTGTAAGACGTTAAACAAGAACATGTTATGCTAGAGTGCCAACTTTGTGGTAAAATAGCAGTGGTTTCTAATTCAGTTTAGCACAGTATTGCACAACTGAAGAATAGCAGTGTCTCACAGTTAAAGGTTGGTATTGGAGCACATGTGCTGTGTGGTGCTCAGGGACCGAAAGGACCAGCAGCACAACATGTAATGGTCTGCTGTAATATACTAATCTTTGCTGCCATCTATTGGCCAGTACAATCACTCATGAAGTGTCCTTTTTTGTGTTTTTGTTGATCAGTGCACACCAGGTGCTTTCAGATGAAGTGAGTAAATATAGATCTAAATATTGTGTGATTGTAAAAAAGTGGAATGGATTTTGGCTTTAATGTGATTCGGCTGTCAGCATACCTGCGTTGCCATTAGTGATTCATCATTCATTTTCAGTCCTGTCTTAGACTAATCTTTTTTTTAAACACATAGTCACTATTGTATTCTACTTATCTCTTGGATTTTCATTAGAAATTAAAATCCAATGAGTGTCCATGTGCTGAACATAACTATTTTTTTTATCCAGTATAATCATGATAATTATTTCCTATGAATGTCACCGTCTTCTCTTTAGTGTCTGTAGTCATTATAGACTATTATACAGTCTACAATAGCACACTCAATTTATGTATCTATTATACACATTACACTGTCAAAGGTACAAAAACTCTATATTTTAAACTGAATTCAGTGTGTATTTCAAACATTAATTAGGTTTTATGGACTCATATTGTCTCATCTTGTCCAACAGATTGTATTGGAGATCAGGAAAGAGGGAGATTACAGAATCCCGACCTGGATTATTGTTGGTAGCACGCTGGGAGGACTCTTATTGTTAGCCCTGCTCAGTCTGGCTCTATGGAAGGTAAGTCATCATGCTGTTCATCATGCTGTGCACAATTATTAGTCATTAGGTAAAAAAGAAAATGGATCATTATATGTAATTACAGGCAGACCCACTTTATGTTCTTCTTGACCTGCAACTAATTGACTGTCTCTCTGTGCTGATGACTTTAAGTAGTGGAGTTGAGTATGTAGTAGCATTTACCTTACTAATAATTTCTCCGCTACATTTGAAGTTATTTTAAGTTTTCATTGATCTCATTAAAAAATGAACTGAACAGTACCTCAGTGTAGAGCTACACTGCCATCCTCTGGTAGAGAATAAAATCATGCCTGTACACAGATTAAAGATTAAAACTCCCCAATCTGATTTTCACAATTTTCTGAAAATCCATTAGTCAAACATCTTTTGAACATTTATCAAATGCCTTGAAAACTGTTCATATTGATAACAACAGTTATATTTTATGACTTTACCACATATCTTGAAAAGGGAATTTTGTCTAAACAATGTACAGAGAAAGACTGACAAAAAATATACATTTACTCCACATGACTTTCCTATATGTGGACATTTTCTAGTTGGAGTACTAATAGTGTAATTATACTGAATATAGAGGCTCATTTTGAGGTAAAAGGTCAAACAGGTAACAAAGACAGCCTCACATGTATGATCAACACAGGAGCCATTGAGTAAAACACAATCTCACTCCCCACACACACACATACTTTTTTGTGTCATGAATCACTCATGAATAATCTTCTAAAATAATATTTATTATCAACTTAAGTTAAGATCTAATAATGTTAGTCAGCTAAGTCAGTGATGAATGCAATGTGTGGATGACTGTAGTATGCACAAACAAAACAAAACCCTAACCCGTCTGGTTGGTGTTGGACTTGGAGAAAGAGCGAGAGAGAGGGTGACAAAGAAGCCAGCCACCTAAACAGGTTGAGGCCTAAACTACACAGGTACTTTCCAGATGGTGTCCTCTCCAATCTCACCCACTTGCTCCTGGCCAGGCAACCTCTTCAGCAAAAGACAGAGAGGGGGACATGCCATTTGCAGTTGTTATTACAGGAATATTCTGGTCATTTGTCGCCTGCTCTGATGTTGTTGTGTGGGAGTGAAACTGAATTGCCCCCCAGGGATAAATAAAGCTGAATCTGAATCTGAATCTGAATCTATTCACTGGTAGATGCCTAACAGGTAATGTTGGAGCCATTCTAAGCATATTTTGGCCATAGTTGATCGGCTGAGACTGGTACCAGCTAATGATGTAGTATACGTGCGATGCAGAGGTTAATAGAACCAGGTGCAAATAAAGTAAAGAGATACTGCAGGGAAACAGTTTTTCAACCACATGTTCCAAGTTTGTCGTTTATCTTTTATTACCCTTTGTTATTTTGATACTTTGAATTTATATGAATGATTTTTCTGTGTTGATGTTAAGCTGCTTATTCTTTTTTATCTTGACATAAGCCCGCTACAGATACTCACATTTACATATCTGCAGAGAAAGAAATCTCAAAGTAACCCTTTTTTTACGGGTATTCATTCATGTACACATGCACAACAGAAAGTATGTGTGTGTAAATATATAAATGTCATGTCATATTCCCTCTTAAAGCAAAGCAAAGCAAGTTTAATTTTGCATCATTCAAACATAGAGGAATCTCAAAGTGCTTTACATAAGACAAATCTATTGAAGTATAATAACATAAATGAAAACTGACAAAAATAGTAGATAAAGAACACAGTTTATATGCTGTTGCAGTGCAGTGATTACTCTACCAAATTTAATCAAGTTAATTAAAATGCAATTGAGAAATGTAATGATTTGAAAGTGGTTAAAAACAGGGTGTATTTCATTTTATCAAGATGTTTCTTCTCTGCTAATTTCAGTACCACAAAGTTAGTTTCTGAAGTTTGAAATGCTCTGAAATGCTCACAAATTTCATCATTTATTTATCTGTACTTGTCTTAATTTCCCTTCTTTTCAGCTCGGCTTCTTCCGGAGACAGAAGCGGAGAGACGAAGACGAGCAAGAGGCAAACGGGAAAGTGGCAGAGGAGCGGTAACGCAGGCTGAGGGCCCCGATCAGACACCTTTTCCACAGGGGACCCGACACTCAGGGACTAACCCACCTCCCCCTGTTCCCCAACAACCACAGTGGCACCGCGTAGACAGCTCCGCTTGATCGCTGAGGCAAGGCTTGTTCAGTGCACTGGATCTGCCCCACGCCACGACCCCCGGACCCCTCCCGAGAGTCAGCACTGTCATATTCACTTAGCATTCCTGCACTGTTACGACATTAGGGCCTTCTTTGTCTATGTATTCCACTGCCCTTGATGTCGTCCCTTTAAAGATCTCGGAGCTCTCGATTTCTCGGCTACGGGCTGGAGTTCTGGTGCTTTTTCTGGCCGCTTGAAAAGATTAGAGCGAGCTTTGATCGATCTGTTCCAAGAATTTCAGGCTGCAATTCGCCTTTGAGGCATTCGTTAGCCAATCATTCTTTTGTCTCTTTCTAATGTGTATTTATTTAACTCTTATGATAATTGAAATACATGAAAAACCTCAAGGGTGACTCGCCACCCAAAAGCTTCCGCAAATGTAAAGATATTTTACTGTACATTGAATTCGATGTTTAAAATATTTTATCTGCAATACGTTCAGTTGACTTGCATAATAATTTATGACAAAACTAAACTGAAAACTAAAGTCACCAGAGTACAAAGAAGATTCATGATGTTTTACTTTCAGAGACTTTTCTTGATCTTTTGCTACAGAGAAGAATCTTCTAAACATGCATCCTGCTCCTTGGAGTTCACTCTTTTTCTTTTGATATTTTCATCCTGGAAAACGTGAAGGATGGTCTTTAAACAGTTGATGCACTTTTACTTTGTACAAAATTAACTTGAATTTTGTAAATACTCAAGTACCTTTTTATACCCTTTCAAATATTATAATGGTTTTCAGTATTTCCACGTGGTTTATGGCATTACTTTGTAACATAAGCAACAAGGCAAATGAAAACAAGTCAGCTTTGGGTTATTGAACTTGTTTTGAGACAGTTGCATGCCTTTTTAACATGCAATGCATCAGAACAAAAGGTTTGCATCAAATACTGCAGCCAACCTGTTCAGGATATTTTTAACGAAGAAGAACTGTATCAAAATGATATTTAGATGCCATAAAAGTGAGTCCAGTAAACGCACATTGCTTACAGTGTGTCAACACCATCCTGGTGTTACCAATGAATGTCAGTTTGTCCTGTTTGATAAGGTGTGAAGAGCTGTAATACGCCTACAAATAAAACATTGTATATGTCTACGAAGCAACACTTTTTAATGAATACCTGCATGATGAGTTTCACCTGCAGAAAGAAGGCCTGAAGAGGCACGATTGCAACCGCATTTGTGTCACTTAAAGGGTTACGTCAGCACTGCCACTCACAGTTTAAATCTTTAAAACCCTAGAAGTGAAAGGGAACTCTTGATCTTACATTTATAGTACTGCAACCAACAGCATCCTTTTTGTAAACCCTCTCTGCCACAGCTTTTCAACTCCACACCCCCAGTATACACAGTATATGGTAAATGGATGCATTTATATATCGCTTTCATTCCAGGGTGCTTTACAGTGTTTCTGCTGCTCATTCACACTCACATTCAGGCACACACTCAGACAAAGATAGCAGCAAGCTACAACGCAATGTGCTGCTAGAACCATCGTGACCAATTTGGGGTTCAGTATCTTCCCTGAGGACACTTTGACATGTAGGATAGGTGTCAGGGATAAAAACCACAAGCTTCTTATTAGTTGGACAATCCTGACTGAAAGAGTGCGAGAGAGGGCAAAATAGTTTTCTTTCATGTCTCCACTCCCACATACAACTAAAATAAAGTGCCTCTTCTGGATAAAATGTGCATATTTACCTAAAAAAGACAGTTGCTCTTTGTGCACGATTTCTGTGATGTTCTGAATCTACCAGTGTTTGGCAGTGTGTGCAAGCTGTAGAAAAATAATTAGGCAATTTGACTTGAATTTCCATTGAATTAGTACATAGTTAAAAAGTGGATAACAAAGTTTCACTCTATAAAATTTGAAAAAATAATAGGCTTTAGTAAAAAAAAAAAAAAAAGCTATACTGACTTGCTTGACACATAGGTCCTGACCTTATTTGAACTCTAGTATTTACAGCACAAAGAAAGAATTGCCTGAAAGCAGAAAGGTGATTTTTTTAGCCACCTGCCAATCAAAGCTATGTAAACAACCAGTATGTAAGATTTAGGGGATCTACTGGAAATAATGGAATATAATATTGTATATTTTAATTAGTGTATAAGAATCAAATGAGCCCTTTATATCCACATTGGGGATAGGTCATCTTCCACAGAGCCTGCCATGTTGTACTGTCATGTTTGTACAGTAGCCCAGAACAGACAAACCAAACACCAGCTCTTGAGAGGAACTTTGCGGACACCATATATTTTCCTGTGTATATTGAATGGGAGGATTAAGCATGAAGAGGATTCAGTTGAATGCAATCTGCAATATCACCACTAGAGGCCACTAAAATCTACACACTGGTACTTTAAAGGATTTGTTGGGTCTATGATGCCATCAACCTCAACGTCATTACCTCTAAAAAAATATATAATCTTTCATCAAATGAGAATCATTGTAAGTGCTTGTTAGCAATGTTCCCTGACTTAAAAAAACAAGTATGATAAATGCACACAGGCTCCCATGTGGGTTTGTGTTTTGGTGGAAGTGCAATTTGTGTGGAGGTCTGATTGAGCCCTGTGGCCACTGACAGTCCCACACAGGAAACATATTGAACCCTGAGGGGGAAATGAGATTGTTACACCCACAAAGACTGAAATTAAAGCAATTAATTCAAATATACAAAACACAGTGATTAATATAAAAAAATTGTTAGGATATATAAACATGCTCACGGAACAAATTGAATAAGGATGGGGCGTACAGCATATAAAAGAATATGAATTCATTGTTGTGCTCTGTTTGTTCAGAGATGTAATGCATAAAATGTAATGGGTTCTAGCTCCTGTAAATGTGGCTTCAAAGACATGAAATGTGTATTGAATGTCACTCAAATGTGTTTGAAAATGAAATTAAGATAAACACATTGTTTAACCTAAATCAAACCAAAATGGAGCTGTCACTCAAAAGACACACAAGATTTCTTCTATTTTTTTCTGTTCAATGACCAAACCTTTGTAAACAGGAGTAATGCAGGATATACAGTTGCTGTACAATAATTTATAAGGATTCTCAGCATGACTATTTAGTAAATTAATTAATTTCCTGATGTGTCATTGAAAAAAGTACAGTAATGAAAATTCAGAATGCACTCACCATGCAGTTGCTTCTCTAATCAGAGACAGCAAACTTCTGAGAAAAGACTGGAACACTTTCTCTAAGTTTAACTAAAAAATGTCTCAAATCAGTATAATCATCCTTGTCTACATACTGTAAATTACATTAATCTGCTGCCAGAGCAATCAGACTTTCCCACCATGGCAACTGGTATTCACCCCTCAAATCTTAAATCTGTGTCTGTCACCCAAGAAACTGCTACTGCTGATGTAGCAGTGCAGCGTAAACAGGGTAACAAATTTAAGGGAGATCGTAGAGAAATGTCATAAGGAAGGTTTAATGGTGCTATGTATTTTCCTAAAAACAGTATACTGAGGTTATACAGATGAGCATCACACTTTTGCAAATAAGACATCAACCTTTGATCCAATAAGAAAATTAATAAAGTGTAGAGTGTCCACCACAATGTTTTAAAGGATAGATTAAAATAAGTCACGCATCCAAATGAGCATTGAAAGAGGTTCCACTTGCTGTAATCATTCCTCCAGTTCACACAGGCCATTAGAAGATCTTATAATGTAATGTAAGTGATGGAGGACAAAATCCACAGTCCTCATTGTGTGCAGAGAAATAGATCCTTTAGTTGTCAGTTTGAACAGTTTTATTACAGTAAGCAAAATCTGTTTTAAGACAAACTGTGAACCTTTATTGTAGAGACTAATAGAGAGACTGTAGAGACTATTAATAAAACATCAAGGCCTTTTCCTTTATTAGTCATACTTCAGCTATATTAGAGAATATTTATTATGTGCTTCAAAAAATGTGATTGAATTTTCAAGCCACCAGGACATTTCATTTTGAATGAAGGTTGAACTTTATTGTAAGATTTAAATGCATGCCATCCCTTGTACAGCTGCTTTACTTTTCTGACATCAATATTTGAGCTCAAGGTCCCTTTTTCCTATTTATTCCTGTAGCTTTCATAGAAACCAGCAGTTTGAGTTTGAGAAAATTCCCCTTATTGATCTGTACTGAGAATTGTTTCTACTTTAGGTACTTTGGTATTATTGAAATCCACTGCAAATAAAAGGTGTTTTGAAGAGAGTATTGACCATGGTATCTAAGGGAAAAGGCTTATTTCTGACATTTTGTGTTCACCACTGTACGTTATCCCTGCAGCATCATGGACACAAAAATGAAGAGGGCCAAGAAAGAGGAAGAAAGGAAAGGAACAGACACTGGCACACAAACCCTGTGTCATTCTTAACTGCCTGTAGCCAGGAGACTCCTTCATCCTTGAGCTCGCCTGCGTTTTATTGACAGAATCAACCTGAGGCAGACCTGAATCACTGCCAAATGCCAGGTCACAACTGGAACCTCTGCACCCAGTATGAACCTCTCCATTAACTGGGTTACCTGAGGAAGCTTGTGTGTAGAGCTGATGTTGAATATGAATTCTACATTAACAGAAGTGCGGGTGACACGTGATCAAAAGGAGATGGTAAGTAAATGAACATAGACTCTCATAATTAATCCATTATTTGCATCCATCTGGATGAGCAGTGTTTCTCAGTGGGGTTTTTTGTTGCACAGGGCTGAAGTGTCAAACTCAATGAGAAATTGTTAAAAAATATATATATATTTTCAGAAATGCATCAGCTTGATCATTTTAGACTTCTCACATTCATGTTTTCAGTGATGAGAGAAACATCCAGTTTATGTGACAATATACTGTATACGATATATGAACTACACAAAAGCATGAAATAAAAGGGTTAAAAAAAACAACCACTCAGTACCTCAGATAGAAAATGACTTTATTTACAGACAGGTTTTACAGAGTGTACATGAATAGAAAACACCATTGTGAGTCTATTTTAATCTCCATATCCATTGTAGTTGCTTTTACATGATATCATCCCACGATTCTCTAAGACGGCGCTCTAAATTGCACTGTGTGACAGGGAGGATTTTCTCCCTTCTGTCATATTTGACGCTGTCAGTCTTTTTTTCCTTCTCACGATAAAATCAAGGCAAGAGATACAATTAAATTCATATTACATTGGGCAATAGCTTGTAACCGCATTTCAAAAGAGAAAAGAAAGAAGAATACACGTTGGCTTATTCCTTCAACGGAATCAACAAGTCATTTTTGCAGGAATTAAATAAAAAATACACTACACTTGCCATATATCCAATGTCATGATGACAAACATTATGTGTATCCACCCATTGTGTGCATCACCACGATGTTTTCAAATTTGGGACACTAGCGAAAGCATTACGCACGAGTAATGACAGTTACAGTTGGACAAGAAAGCAGCAGCTGTGGTCTATGTTTCACCAGGCTGAAGTTATCGGGTGTATGGGATCATTTTAGAGTTTGATAAGCCTTTACGGTCTATGATGGACAGCGTGTACTCTCCATTGTCCATTATTTGGAGAGGCACGACTCCCAGAGTTTCTCCCTGCGTTAAAGAGCGCGTCGCGCATCCCTTGTTGGAGGATGGAGTGGAAACTCTCCAGAACAAACTGCTAAGCATTTTCCTGATTTCTGGCCTCATCAGGCAGTAAAGCACTGGGTTCAAGCAGCTGTTTGCATGCGCCAAACACACAGTAACAGGGAACACATACGTGTGCACCATGTAATATGACTTATCCCAGTTGACTGCGTTAAATTTGACCAAGACGCCCCAAAATGTGATGGCATGGTTTGGCATCCAGCAGAAGAAAAAAGACAAGACCACTATAGCGACAGATTTGGTGACTCTCGACCTCCGTTTCGGGTTGCTGCTGTCCATGCTCCTGCGTCTCACGAAGCGCAGAAGCATCAGATAGTTGACAGAGACTATAAGCATAGGGATGATAAAAGCTATCAAGATTTTCTGGATATGATAGAGGGCGAGCCAGTCGTGCCCATCTGGAAACTTGAGGAGGCACAGTTTTTCTCCAGCGACCACAGTTACAGTGGAGAAGATAGTTGTCGGGGCTGTGGCGACGGTTGCCGCCACCCACAGCACCGCGCACACCCACTTCACATACCGTGACCTTCTGTGAGATTTTTTCTTCAGAGCAGAGGCGACAGATAAGTAACGCGTCACACTCATGGCAGTGAGAAAAAACACGCTGGCGTACATGTTCATCACGGTGACCGAGAGGATGATTTTGCACATGGCGTCTCCAAATGGCCAGCTGAAGTCCAGCGCGGTGTCCACAGCCCAGAAGGGCAAAGTGAGCACGAACTGGAAGTCCGTCACTGCCAAATTAATGATGAAAACATTGATGGTCGACCTCTTTCGTCCTTGTCGTAACCTCATGAGGAAAAAGACGAGCAGGTTCCCCACCAAACCCACTGCGCAAACTACAGAGTACACCACAGAGATGAGTATCCTCAGGATGGGGGTGCCATCTGCGCCGACATCAATGTCTTCGAAACTGAATTTTTCATCACCGGGTGAACTTCGGTTCACTGCTCCACTGTGGTTAAATATTTCATCCATCTTTAAAGTTGGGAACTCGATTTCCTAACGTGCGCACAGACTAGACCAAAGTGCAACCCAGATACCTCATGGTAAAATGTCCAAGCTTTTAATCCCCGTTCAATAAACAATCATGACTGATCGACTTCATCACACCTCTGTGAATGACAGCTGGCTCAGGTTCTGCTTTTATACAGGTGTGTCGCTCCGCTGCTGAGCCACGATTGGTTGGATGAGACGTGACAGACAGACTGGCCCACTCATATACATAGACATAAATCATCCTAAATCCAGCAGCAAACCCAAGGTCTGGATTGTTGTTGGGGTTTCACATGAATATATGTTTATCTTCTCCAACCAGTCAACTCAGCCTGTGACGGAAATGCACCATGCGTACAGCGTGCGTAAAAGCCATCCAATGGAGTCTTTCATGACCTTTTATGATTATAATACAATTAAGATATATGAATTAAGTCTTTACATCAAAATGGACAAACATGTGAGCACTGCTTATAATAAACACAGACACATGATTAAAAACGATTTAAAGTTTTTTTTTTTTAGAAAGAAAGAGAGAAGAATACTGACTGTTTTTGAGTTACTTTCGAGTTACTTCAGACATGAACAGGCCCACGTCGAGACAGATCAAGTAAACTACATGTTCATCCCTTTTAGGCTGCTGTATTTATTTCAGTTTTGCAGTAAAATACAATTATTCTCCTCATCTTTGTTAGCATCATCATCACCAGGAACAGTGTGCGTTTAAGCGTGGGATAGGGGTTAGGGATTAGGTGAAAGTGCTGCACAAAACCTTTTGAAGAGATCAGGACTACTGTAATATGTCAGAATTGATGTGCATCTAAACTCATATTGGATCCTCATGTATCACTCATACATCTGTGATCACAGTGCCTTCATTCTTCCACTAGAGGGGGCACTAAGCTTGGACAGATAAGGTAAAATAATGACGTTCAGTGGACTGCCCATGTGGATGTTTTCAATAGACTTAATTCTACTTTTTTGCAGTTTGATTTATAGTGTGTAGACTACTAAATAAACAACTCTTAAAAAAATAAAATAAAAACAAGAAATGAATTAAAACAATCAAAGTTTACGACATTTAGATGACTGCATGTAGTTCCAGTTTCCCCCCCAAAAAAATCACATCAGGAACCTCACTGAACTTAATGCCCTATAATAGTGTCTCCATGACTTTATGAAGGTTTTGTCTCACTGTCTCCATTGCAGAAGACTTGTCTATTTATTCAGTAAGTAGATATGTAGTAGTTCGAAAAACAAAACCTCTGATCTGTAATCATTTCTCTGACTCATGGGTGAAGGCAACAATATCAAAAATTGGTCCTCATCTGACCCACCGAGACCCCAAAAGACCTCAGATTTGGATGCAACTGTCACTTGGATCGCAGCACCATATCCGATTTCTTGGAGTAGCATTCCCCTTTAAGCCCCCAGTCCTACTGAAAGATAGCCTATTGTCTTAAGTCCACCCATCTGTGGGGGTGGCTCTGCGAAAGTTTGCAGGGGAAAGTTTTAAGCTGTCACTGGCTGTCGGGAGCAGACTGATGGAGGACAGACTGGACAGCTACTCGTAAGCAAACGTGAACACCGAAATACAAACAAGCCAAAAAAGATTAAGAATGCAGCAAAAACGCCCCGTGGAGGCAGACGATGTTCAGGCCTAAATTGGAGAAGTTTTTATTTTTTTTGGGACTGTCACAGTTTAACCTGTCGCAACAAAGCGAAATGTGCTTCCAGCCCAAATGGAAATAATAATTTGAAATGACAATCGACGCGGTGCTAGAAAGGCATTAAATGTTTCATAACTATAGGTTACCGTCCTGACAAAATGACCCGTTTTGACTGCGGGCTTCACGCTTTTGGACAAGGAGCTTCTATCATTCACTTCTTCATCGCACTTCTGATGCTCCTGGAGAGCTGCAAAGCGTTTGGATTATCACACGAACCAGGTTAGTCGTCTTTTACACATGTGAATTCACTGAATCATCAGTATTTTGCCACGTTCTCTGGTATTATGTCTACTTTTCATGTGCACGTTTGCTCCACAGCGCATCTAATTCAGCCAGCAGCTCTCACTGTGGAGGGCAGGCCAGCTGTGACTTGTGTTTACTAAGGTTTGTGCTGACCATAGCAATTAAGTCCAAGGTTTTACAGCTTAGGCTGGGAGTTGGAAAGACCTTCTTTCCATTGAATCATCACAGGTTCAAGTCCCATCTTCATTTATGAAGTGCTTTTGAGCAAAGTGCACAATCTCAGTGCAGAGCTGCTGATGCTGACACTGACCTCTGACCTCACCAGTGCAGGGCAGGAAACAGAATGTCACTTTGGTAATGTCCAGGATGTGTTATTATTGTTCTCATCATGGAGTTGGTTTCCATTGTAATAGAAAAAAAGCTCATCAGCTGTCAGGCTCAGCTATCATTGCATCAGGGGACTGATCCTCTCTTGTCTTGTATAATACACTCACCAGCCTCCACTCTCTGCACTTTCATCATCCCAGCCTTTTCTTTTAGTTCATGGCTTGGATGTTAAAAGTCAGGCCTCTCTTGAGATTAGAGTAACAAGCAGAGCAAGCAATCTGGATGCACTCTGTCTCATCCGGTATACATCAGCTGTGTGCACTTGAGAGAAAAATGAAGCACTGTTAGACAGTATAGAAAAATATGTGTCACTAAGGGGAGGCTTTTGGGGATTTGGACAATTTGTTTGACAAAACAAGACATTTGGTGACATTACTTTGTGCATATTTACTTTGAACTGACAATTCATTAATTAATTGAGAAAAACGTCCAGCAGATTAGTTGATAATGGAAATTATTGCTAGTTCCAACCCTGCTGATCACTGTGGCTTGGTTTTCTGAGGACATCCTGACAGCCACCCAAGTGATCCTAGACCCCACTTTGTGAAACACCTCCAAAGCCAAGTTCCTCATGTCTACACAAAGCAGTTTGAAACGACTCCTCACATATGGAACTAGAAAGCTTCTTAGCAGCAGACGCCTCCGTCAAGGCCACATAGTCCTCTTTGGTTAGTAAATATTTATAAATCTTTAAATGCTCTGGACCTGGATCTCCATGGAAAATACACACAGTGAAAGCCAATCATGCTGATTGAATGATGGCAGCGATGTTCAGTGATTTGTTTTTATGTTTGTTTTTTGTTTGTTTTTTGCAATCAATGAAATCCTTTTCAGGAATGCTACACTTTGTTGAAGGCTGAATTGTGTAAAATTGAAATGATTGCAACTCATGGCCCCTAACTTACGGGTGTAACTAATAAACTGTAATAGAAAACGTAAAAACCTTAAAACCTTGTCATACAGCTGTGTGAAATCATTGTTTGCATTCTGCTCATAGTTGGTGATTGAGGTGAATCTAATGACAGCATTATGGGGATTAAGGAGCAGGTCGTTGTGGATTAAGGAGCAGGTCTTGTGCATTGACAGATAACAGAAAGGCAGTGTGTCTGGAAATTATGATGCAACAAGGGTTGCTTAGTTATACTGGGAGCCATGTAAAATAAATGAGACATTATTGTAAAACATCTTTTTTATGAACATTATATTCAGATGTATTTATTTATTTATGTTTGTCAGATTCACATTAGCCACATACATTTGTTTCTTTATCAGCAAATATTATATTAATAGGCAAGGCAAGGCAGCTTTATTTATATAGTGCATTTCATACCCAGGGGCAGCTCAATGTGCTTACATAAAAACAAAACATTTAACAGTAATAACTGGAACCAAAGAACATAAAAACATACAATTAAAAAATAATAAATAAATAAAACCCAATAATAGTAAAAGAATTGGAAACATTAAAACATACAATTACAAACAAGAAAGCCCAAAAATATAGAAAATGACATGGAAGATGAGGCCAAAAACCTTATTGTACAGAATATATTCCAGTTATTACATTCTGAATACATTGTAATGTTGGTTAAAAGGCAAAACTGTCCTACATTACATGTCCTACATTTTCCTGAATCCCTGTTGCAACCATTGTTCTTTCAACGTATTTTGGTACTCCATATGGTTCACAAATGGCACGTTAGTGAAAGCCAGGTCACATGAAACTTTTTCCTCTGTGCATGGGTTTACTGAATGTTTATACTAATAGAAAACATGGATGCTTCAGCGTGACAAACTAAATTAAAAAGATGTGTAATGTTGTGCCAGACTTAATCTCCTCTGAACAATGAATATATGGATTATAAACTGCTATAATTCATCCTCCTGAGACACACACACACTCTTGCTCATAAAAGTGTATCTTTCTCACTCTGCCTTTCATGCTGCTGATTCAGCTATTTCAAATCGCAGGAAATTAAGTCTTTTTTTTTTCATCAGGGGGATGAGTTCCAACACTGTTATCAGTCCTGCTGCACATAAGACAAAAAAAAGTTTAAAAAAAAGGGATAGAAGGAAAGAATCCAGTTTGAAGACATGTTTGTCTAACAGACACCATGTACGCTGCAGCTGTGGTCAAACATAAGAGTGACAGATGGGTTTGTTTAGATCTTCCCCAGTATTGTTTATCACTTTGCAGCCACTTTCTTGTTTGATTTCCCTCCTCTTTCCCATGATTTAGTAACCCATCTTCTTTTACATCTTCTCTTCCCACCATGGCTCTGGCAGAGAGGTTTTTGCGGGATCTGCCTATGTATGAAGTGGTTCATCCGAGCCGAGTGGATGCCAGAGGTCACTTCCTGTCCAACTTCCTGTCTCACCATGCTCGCCGTGTACAGCGTCGACAAGCCTCAGAGGAACCAGTGGACTTAGACCGTGTCTTCTACCAGTTGTGGCATGGCGGACACAGTCTGCACTTTAACCTCACTCTCAACCCACACCTGCTCGCTCCAGGCTTCCTGACAGAGAGGAGGTACGGTGGCCTGGATGGAGCCAAGATCCATCCTCCTGGATCTTCCCAGTGCCATTACTTAGGGGAAGTGTGGGATGAGACCAATGTTAAAGGGAATGCAGCCATAAGTACCTGTGATGGACTGGTGAGTGGATTATATACAAACCATTTGAAATGACTCTCTTCGTCTCTGTTTGCAGTTGTATTCCAGTGCATTTAAAGTTGCATAGAAATATGTCAGCTGCAGACAGAGGACTGCTTGTAAGGCTGAGTGAAGTGTGTTTAATGAGGAGTTATTACCAAAACTTTGACAACTTAAGGTTCATCCTGTAACCTATATGCCCTGGATGCATTTCTCACAAAACAGGTGCATGTGAGTTTGCTGTTCAGAGTTCTCCTTCCCCTTGCATAAAATCCCCTCCAGCCAAGAAATGTCTGACAATTCTTTGCAACTACAAATTTTCCCCCTGAAATGTGTGTCTTGAGGCAGTGGAACATATACACACATATGTCAAAAAACCTTGTTGTTGGCAGTGAAGCTTAGTGCACTTCCATAGTAACCATGTAATTGTGGCTGAAGAACGAAATAATACTCCCAGCACTACATCTGCACAAACAGCACAAATCCAAGCTATAGTCCAAAACCTGCTCACCCGTATTCACAGACTGTTTGTTCAAAATGCAGTCAGCCATTTATGCTTTGCTCTGTGATGTGCGATCATGATGAAAAGAGTTAGAGCTAATGGTTGGGATCATTGGTGCATTTGACATTTTAAATTGACAACAGACCATTTTTAATCTTTGACAACACACATAAATCATCACACATCACAGTGTCACAGTAATAAAACACCAGATTATATCTGGTCCATGGCCATCAAAAGTTTTTCCACGCTGCGTAAACACACACAAACTCTCCATTTCATACTTTTTTCTCTGAATTGGTAGATTTGCAGAGTATGTCAATTATTTTGATCATCACTGAGTTTTTACAAACCTAATACTCAACACAGATGGGATAGATGCAATGGAAAATCTCATTCCTAGATAAATCAAAACATCAGAATCGTGATGTCCTGATGAATCCTTTTACTTAAAAAATCTGAATATGATGCACAAAAATTATAATTTGACCGATCTGTTCAGAAGAGTTTTAAGGCAGAGATTTGTCTTTGCATGTTTTTTTTTAATTAAAGTTAGGCAGCCTTTTTAAGCTGCCACAGCCCAGTGTGAGGCTTAATTTGAAAGGTTAAAGGATAGGTTCTAGATTCAGGCTTTTTTAAACTTAGTATGATACTTATGTGGAAAAATGGAAATGGGTCTTGGTCATTGTATTAATTTCTAATCTCCACACGGACCCTGAAGCTATTTCCTCAGAGTGTGACTACACTTTAAGAGATAAGGGACAAAATCTGCAGTCCTTGGTCTGTTGAAAATTTGGCTGAAGCTAATATGAGGTGAACTTTGAGATATATTTTTCACAGAAAGAGGGCTGTGGATTTTGGTCTCCAGTGTTTTACAGTGTAGTCACGCTCCAGTGGAACACCTTCAGTGTCAGTAAAGAGTGTAATCATTTGTTACAGTGACCAAGACCTATTTTCACATAAATACTGTAAGTGCACTTCAGTGTTGTATTCAGACAGACTTGAAGAAAATCCGACCCTATCTTATCTTCTTAATAATTCATTTAATATTGTTAATACTAATTCATGTTAGAAAGTAAAACCTTCCTGTGAGGCAGCATTACAGTTGAAATATTCACCTTTTCAGTTTACAGTCACTGTGCTTGACCATATTTAACTGTAAAGTGAACCCTGGTGCCAATTGTTGCTTTATTGCCCACTACACTTAGCGCAAATAAACATTGCCTAACTGATTTAGCATTGCACTCCTAACTCCGAATGATCAGACTTGTGATGGACAGTTAATAAAAAGATCAGAAATGATGCAGCAGAGCCAGAAATGACATCTTTTTTTCCATGCAATTTCCATTCTTCCTTGTCAAAACCTGGTGGCTACATTGAGTGTTATGCTAGTATAGTGGTTCATGTAGTATTGAGCTGCTAGCCTCGAGCAGGGATGAAGAGTGGGCTACAGAGGTCTAGTAACCTCACCTCTTTCTAATGCCATGCTCCTAGACTTATAGTCTTTAACCCTGACTGACATCAATTCACTTGGGTCCCTCTAAGGCCACAAAAGGCTTTATACAACTTTTTTTCTCACATGCAGTAGTACTCCACAAGATCTGGATGTATAAAATAAGTGGAGTTCCCGTTTAAGAAGGAAAGGCACCATTTGAAGTATTTGGGAAATGATCAGTAAAAAGTCTGTGCATGAATTCTGTTTTGCAATCTGTCACTTTTTTCCCACAACAGTAAACCAGACATTGATATTATTAATTCAGTGGCTGCTTCTAAACACATTTGTGTGCAGTCATGTGCTAAGCAATCTCAATTCTGTGAGCTATAGATTCAGTTAGAAGCTGGAAAAAAGCACTTGCTCAGCAGCAACGTTTCAGTACAAAGGAAACACAGCTCACTCTTGACACAATAAAGGAGATACGCATGGATTCATATCCTTCAAGCCCTTTGCTTTGATTTGTCAGCCCACGATCTGGATGGTGGTCTTTGTTTTTTCACACTTAATTTATGTAAACTTTGTTGCTTCTTCTTACCATTTAAGTGTCATATTTTTTTTTATTTCAGCTGACATAAGTGGAACCAGACACTGTCTCCTGCTGCTGTAGTTCAACTATTTAAACATTTAATATTTTATTCTCTTTATATAATATTTATCCTTCCTTTCTGAGCACACATGCGTCTCTTCTTGGTTTGGAAACTTCAACAAAACATTTCCACCAAAAAAAGCATCACTGACATCATACCTTTCCTTTTGAAATCTGTAAGCTGTTGCACACTAAACTTCCCAAACAAAAAGTCTGTTACTGAGAGACTGGAACCACCACATCTTGCACCAATTTATACCCAATGAAAGTCTTATAGATCACATGTCTTACCAAGTCCTCTTTAGTTGAAAAGTAACTCAGTATCTTGACCCTGTTTGCATTCTGTATATTAAGCAGCAACTGCATGATTCACTTGAGTAGCTGGCTGTACGAGGAAGTCGATCATCATTCAAACCACTGATTGTATATAAATATCGATGTTATGAAAGTTCCCCAAAAGTGAAGCCAAAACATCTCAATTGACCCCTAGTGGCTGGCTGCAGTATTGGTCATGAGTCTCGCCTCCTTCATGTTAGCAGATGGGTCTGGAGCCAAACTGAAAAATCAAAGTACATGTCAAATACATGTTTCCCAATGATGGTTTCTGTCGTTTTAGGTAGTTCTTATCATGTCGATGTTTGTCCCAAGAGCTCATTTTTCTGACAGGTTTGTTTTTGGTCATTTGACGATTATAAAAAGGGGCTGTGACATCAGGATGGACAGCTGTTTGCAAACCTCCCTCAGGTGATAGGACAGCTGAGCGGGCATGTCCTGTTATCCCAACATGGCAGCTCCAGGAAAGGAGATATTATGGCTTCACTTTTGCATAGAGCCAGGAAGTGCGTCCATATTAACGTATACCGCCAAGAATTCAAACTCTAGAAAACAAGCATAATACACACTCAGTTTAACTCTCACCAGTTTTAAAAGACCAAAAGTAGTTTGACCAATGAAGATAAACCTAATAAAAGTCATTTTTATTTCAAATTTGATTCAAAATCCTTTGATTAACAGTCTGAAGTCTACAAAACATCAAAAGACACATGGTATCCACATTGATGATGTCCTGCCAGACCAGCAGTGCAGCCAGCTTCACGTTGTGCCTGTTTTCCTCACTTTTTTCCTTTATTTTAGTCTTTCAGCAAGTGAAACACATGATCAGTTGGATTGAAGTGAGGTGGTCGACGTGGACAGTTCTGACCATTTTACTGTTGCTGGCTGTTTTGTTGGATTATTGTCCTAAAATGAGGGAACTTTGTCTCATAAAGGCTGCACAATGTTACTCAAACACCCTTAAAGGGAGTCCACAGAGCCATACCTATGTAAACTTTGTCACTGTCAACGTATTTAGAAACTGCACTGTAGAACTTTTGAAGATAATCCAGAGCCCTTTTGTCAAATTTAAGATGAGCATTAATGTTTTTTCTCATCTGTGACTTATCACATTTTGCACTTATAGATATTTTTTGTATTGTTTTTAGTGGGTTCTTTATGTCTCTGTGTATGATTTTATGTCCGACTGTTGGAGGCAATTAGGAAGAGATGAAATGTCCCATGTCTCCCTTTTTAAAATATTGTTTTGTGACCGTTGTGTCTGTTGGCCATCTTCATACACAAAGCTGAAGGCAGGCAGTTCTCAGTTTGGAGATGCTGGCTGTTGTATGAGATAAAGAAGCGTGATGAAGTGTTTGTGTTCATAACTAAAGCATGAGCACTAATCTCCAGCAGATTTATATTTTAAGTCATGATGAATTGTAAAAAATGGAATATTTATATTATTTATTTAACAATTGGTTATCTGTAATCCTTAGTAGGGACTGTCATGACCTGACACAAAAACAACAAATTAAAACAAATTAAATGCTGATTTGGTACAATTGAACCTAATTAAAGAGGTGATAACTAATTAAAGTATGACGTGGATGTCAGTGAAATCAGTAATATGTGTGAAGTTTTAATGATGTGAGCATTTAATGTGTGTATGGGTGTGTGCAAAAAGCAAAATAACTAATTAAACATTACAAGCTAAACTAAAAGGAGATGTCTGAAAGGGAGAACAGAGAGAGAGAACGACGTGGCTTAAGTAACATCAGGACACAGGGTCCAGTTGCACTAAGTAGTCACCTGCAGGGGAGAGGCACAGATTATAAACAGAAACAAACTCCTAGATGACACCACAGGGGCTATCATAGGGACATGTACTATGTAAGTACTTATGTATATGTATATGTATGTATACTGTATGTGCACAGGGATTTAGACCTAACTTAAGTAGTAGAATATATTAAAACTCCATGAGTTAAAAACCTTCACATCAGTCACTTTATGTCTATCAGTAATCATCAATGGTTTTCTTCTTCATTTTCATTAATAGTCTTAAAAGACACATTTCTTGAATAAATGTGGGAGTGATTATAGACATATTCATGCACAGAATGAGAGGCAGTGTAAACACACAGCAGACACACACCCCTGTTAGTGAATCAGCATCCTCCCTTCACAGCCTTCTGTGATTCATTACAGACGAGGTTAGGAATCCACAGCTCATAGAGCTAAATTGTTTTCCAAAGAAAATTCAGCCAAGTTTTTTTGTTCTGTCCTGTTGCAGTTTAAAATGCAGATGAAATTTACCAAAATTAGCATCTTTGCATGGGAGCAACATATCTTTGTCAGGATGTACAGATCCTGAATCATACAGTGCAGTCTGTCATAAAGGCTTCTGCAAGTCTGCCAAGGAAACTGCAATATGTTAAATTAATATTTCTGATAATAATTAATAATTAGTCTGTGTTTTTATTGTCTTCAAAGTTATAATTAGAAAAATAATATAATTGTATGGCATTGGTAGTTATTTATGGATTGTATTTTTTGTACGTTCTATTACGTATGTATTAGTATGCACCACTTCCAGGTATTAATACTTACATCCTGCTCATCATACATACTGTATTTCATATAATGTTCTCATAGACTTAGTTTTTTGTTGGCACAATAGCTGTCTATATGAGAGTGTACATGTTATCATATATTGGGAGGAAGTTGGATGTTGGGTGTCAGACAAAACACGAAGTTTGAAGACGTTACCTCAGGCTTGAAGAAATTATAACATTTTCATTATAATTTTTTTCTATTTCTTTCATGAACATAATCATTTAATTTGTATACCAAATTAAAACATATAGTCAAATCCCAAGAAACCCTCTCACTGCCATAGCTGTGAGCATGTGGTCATTTTCAGATTGTTGGATAAAAGTTTATTTAAGTTGAAATGTTATCAACATTTAGTAAGACCCTACCAATTCCTTTTTTAAATCGGACTTGACTTTGACTGAATGATTTTGGAAACCGAAACTTAATCCCACAGCACTGCTTTATATTTCTGGGTCTTTGTTGTGTAAATTCTCGGTCTTTCCTCAACCATATAGACCAAACATATAAAGAAACCCTTTTTAAGCTTATTGTATATTGAACATATCCAGCAGACATCTACCAGCCATGTACCAAAACACCTCCTATTTATTGTCTGTTCATGTGTGCAGCTTTTGATGTATGTGATGCACTACTACGTCAGACAAAGACCTTCATCTCGTTGTTAGTTTCCTACTGAGAAACAAGATTATTCATAATCAACCATGTACAAAGAAACATTGTAGCATTATGCATTCTTTTTGAATTTGCATACTGTCTAAACAAACCAAAACTGTTTGATTTTCATGAACACAAATTACACCGTATTCAAGCATCTGCAATCAGTACTGTCATTACATTTCAAGTGTCATTAAAGAGAAGCACTACATAAATGTTGTCGTACAACAGAGGGCTAATGTCTGACATCCTGTTGGGATGCACAGCTGCACTTTTGGTCCATACATGGATACATACGTGTGTGGACAAAGCCAAAGCAGTACTTGTCTTATTCATCAAAGCGATCACTTTATCACCCAAAAAAGGTTGTTCTTACAGTCTAAATGTAAAAAAACACACACAATCCAAAATGTCTCATGGATTTTTCGACCTTTTTTTTATGTGAAATATAAGGGTTCTGCTAAAAATAAAGTTTTGCCCAGTAATATCAATATTACCACCAATACAAAGAGAGTGTTAGTATCAACCTGAAGCTTTGGTGTAGTGTTACTTTTCTGAACCACAAAAAAGTGCAGAAACTATTTTTTGCTGAAGATTTTGCTTAAACAAGCTGTATTTTATGTATGAGTGCTTATAAATATGTATATTTCCATCAGAATATATTCCTTGAAGAGGTGGACTGCCACATTGCTGCAGGGTTAGGGTCAGGCTAAAAATACAATTACCTAAGAACTGAATGCAGAGTTACTGAAATAAAAGTAGTCTATACTGTTTTTTTTTTGACAATGGTGAAAAGGCAGCTTGACATTTACAGGTAGTTACAGAACACAACAATATATTGCAAGCGTGACAGCTACTTAAAGAGCAGAGGCAGTGCACAGCGCATAATGGAAAACAACCTTGACGACTGCTTAGCAACAGACAATCTGTAAGCCATCAAAAGAAAAGATCATTACCACCTGTTTGAGTAATCAACAGCATTGTAACATGTAAGCATTCTCACAAAACGCAGTATTTATCGATACTGCGTTTGTTTCAGAGCTGCAACCATTACCACCTGTTTGAGTAATTGAGTCATTTTTTAAGGAACAAATGCCAAAATTATCAGGTTCCAGCTTCTTTTACATTATCATCAGAATATTTTTTGTTTTTTTAGTCCTCTGTGGTAGTTAACCAAATATTTTTAGGTTGTGGGCTGTTGGTTGGGAAAAAACAAGATATTTTTGGTCACATCTGAGGCTTTGGGAAAAGGTGATAAAGATTTTTCAAACATTGCTGAAGAACTAATTGAAAATAATGATTAGTTGCAGTCATCATTGATTTGACTTAATATCAGATATTAAATATAAAATATCGATAGAGTGTTTGATTCCTTTACATATATGTATATTTACAGTTACACATTACATACATATATGTGTCTTTGTGCAGTGTGATAATAGCAACAGTAAATGTCTTGTTTACATGTTCCCCAGCGTATTGATGCTCAAAGAATGAATCATTTGAAGCAAATGATAAGAAAAAAAGACATGAATTACTGTGGTATGTCAGGTTGTGCAGACTTCCAAATACCATATGAGTGCAAATCATTGGAAAAGAAAATCAGACAGTCTGTATTAACCAATCAAACTTTTTAATATAGAACCTTTCATACAGACTAGAGTAGTTCAAAGTGCTAATTAACAGATATAGATCATTTGTATAGCTCCTTTCATGCAAAGAAATGCAGCTCAAAGTGCTTCACGGGAAAATGACATAAAAAGAGCATAAAAACATATAAAAACTAACCCAAAACAGCATAGGATGGGAAATAAACTCCACCTGATAACATAAGTAGAAATATGATCAAATAAAGTGAGAGTACAATGCATAAAATATGTGCTTCAGTGGTGGTAATTTGAGACTCAGTAAGTGAAAACTCAGAAAGTATTTCGCCCTTTGTACACAATCCATAAATCGTTCATAAATCATAAACTCCCTTTTCCCAACAGACACAGACTCACTGGCAGTGGTGGACGAAGTACACAGACCACGTACTTGAGTAGAAGTTGAGATACCTAGTGTAAAATATTACTCCAGTAAAAGTGAAAGTGCTCCCTTTAAATGTCAACTTGAGTAAAAGTATAAAAGTACTTGGCTTCAAATGTACTTAAGTATCAAAAGTAAAAGTAATTTGGTGTAATGTAGTTCCAATGTCTTGGTATGTCCTTTATACACTCAATCAAGTCATTTAAGGTTAAAAAGCCCACTAACACCACCCTGAAAACACAATGTTTTCTATTTGTGATATCTGGTATTGATATCTTTTGAAATTATCATAAGCACATCATACTAAATGGAAATCACCTGATTAGGAATTAATAGGGAGGGGGAAAACCACACTAGACACATATTTCTTTAACAATTTATTGTTTGAAGAAATGTAGAAATCTTTCCTTTATCACATTGCTCCTTTACTGTATCACAGCTGCGCATTAACTTGCAAAAATGTGTTTACTCAAGTTTACAAAGGATGTCTTTTTTCCAATTTACTAAACATGACTCCTTACAACACAGCTCACACAACACTAAATTTCCCTGAAGATGTATGTAGTATGTAGAACTACTGTACTAACTAGTAGTGATGTGCTACAACAGATACAACATGCATGTCCACTCGTAAAAACAAATGTTAGTGTTTGCATAATTTACACAAAATCAGAAACTCACACAACACTAGATTTCCCTGAAGACTTACATAGTACAGTATGTAGAACTACTAACTAGTAGTGATGTGCTATTACAGATGGCAAAAATAGTACTATTAACTGCATGACCTACCTAAAGCTAAAATATGTTTTGTTTAGTTTGAGAAGGAGCTGATTTTCAAAATTTCTGGCATCCAGTCTTGCCCTTCTTGGGCTGAAAATCAGCCCAGCAGTGCTAAAGAGACGTTCGCATGCAGCAGACGCTGGCAAGGCAGTGTTGATTTTAAGTGACAATCTGCAAACTGCAGGATAAGATTGCAGTATCTCTTTGTTGTCTACTTTAGAGGCAAGGTACCCTTCTAGCTGCTTAACACTTTCCTGCCCCTGAGTTGTCTTCATGCTTGAAAAGAAGTCATCATCATCTGAAGCACTCGATCCATTGGCTGGTGACTGATGTGAACATTCTTCCTCCAGATGGTCCTTGATGTAGGCAAGTCCTAATATACAACATATATTGGGACAGATGCCAGAAGTTATGTTATATAAAAGACTTGGCAATTTTTTCATGCTTTCATGCAATTTTTCATTCTGCTCATCTTACAAATGACCAAACTAAACACTTTCCAACGGTATAAGATTTATTGCCAAAAATCATTGTTACCACAGAGGAATAAATTACCAAACACATATTTCCTTACTTTTTGAGCTAAGTTTAGATACATACCCAGGTTCAATAGGTTCTCATCAGATGTCCACGCAGTTTTAAATTTGGGGAGCAGGATGGCAGCAGCAATGAACTCTGGTTCTGCCATCATGTCCTTAAAGCGCTTCTGCAGTCCCTCTAGGACGGCCTCCACCAGAGGCTTACAGTACCTGGAATTAGAGGTGGGGGAGAGAAACTGATAAAGTACAATATCACAACATTTACAGCGTGCATTTATACTGAGACAATGACAATAACATGTTAAATATGATTTGTTAAATTGTTAAATATGATTGTTTAATATGATTTGACGGCCATCTATTGTGTTCTTGGTCAATATGTGTTCATATAGGCCTCTTTTTAATCATTTTACTAATGGCACACATTAACTTCCTGCACATGTGCTATGTGAAGTTTTAAGGGAGTTGAATTGTGTATGACATCTTAATAACATGGGGGGGAAAGAATCTCTACCTGGAACTGATGTGGATTCGTTCAAGCTTAGCGATGAGGAGCGTCAGCGTGGGCAGAAGCCACCCCATCTGAACATCCGTCTCAGCCTGAAGGATGTTGAGGGCTTTAGCGAGAGGACCCATGGTTCTGGCAAATTCCTCCAGAAAGGCAATTTCAACTGAACTCAACCTAACAAACATAAAGAACACTTTTAAGTGTGTGTGTGTCTGTGTGTGTGTGTGTCTGTGTGTGTGTGTGTGCGTGTGTGTGTGTGTGTGTGTGATGAGTGGTGACGCTGCATTTCCCCTTACTTAAAGCATCTGAATAGTTAAGCAATATTTTCCAATATTACGGATTAGAATGAAAGTATATTCAAAAAAAAAGAAAAAAAGTTACACTTACATTGGCAGCTTCAGTGCAGTGCATGCAGTTCTCAGGGCCCCTTCTCCTTCATCTTTGATTATTCTCACGATTCTTTCAACAGAGAGAAACAATGAGTTCCATCGTGTGTCGTTTGGCCGGATCAGTTGTATTTTGCATGTTTCCTCTATGATGTCTGAAGCAGTGGAGGATCGAGAGGTCTTGTTCCATAAGCCACTGCATTTCGCAAAAGCTGATCTTGACAGTCTTTTATAGGAGTCATTTGAATTGGCCTTGGCTGTATCAACTGTGGCGACAAGGTTTAATAGATGGCATGCACAGCGATGATGCTTGGGAAGCTGAAATTGTATGCCATCATCTCAGTCAACACCACCACCTTCTTCATGCTGTTCATCATCACTGCAAGCATCCTCTTCAGTCTCACCAGAGGCACAGTTATTGTTCTCATCTTGTTGTTGTTCTCCATATTCTCTAAATGCTTTTATAAAGTTGGACCCGTTGTCTGTGGTAGTTCTAACAATTTTTTTGTCTATGCCAAATTCGGAATGTATGTCATTCAATGCACTGCCCAACACATCAAAAGTGTGTGGCCCTTTAATCCGCCGGCAAGCAAGAGCCACAGAGCACCTCTTCATTGAGTCTGGATCCACCCAGTGAGCAGTGACCCCGAGAAATCCTCTCCTTCTTGCACTCCAACAATCAGTTGTTGTGGCAATAAATTCAATGGAGGACATTGCCTGTTTAATATTTCTCTTCATTTCTTGGGCACCCTCTTCTATTTTACGGCGCAATGTAGTTCTGGACATCACACATGAATTAGGCTGTAGCTCTTGCACTAAAGTATGAAACGCAGGCTGTTCTACCACAGTAAATGGTTGAAGACTCTGAATCACAAAATCTATGACTACGTTGTCTACCTTGCTTTGATTCACAATCTTCATTTCTCCCAATTTCAGTTGTTTGGAAGTGGAGGGAACTGGGTTTTCAGCTTTCCTTTTTCGCGGGGCTGTCAGGGCATTGTATCTTCCCAAGTGACTTGAATGCTTTCTCTGGAAAGAAAGGGAGGGAAACACATCATGAACATCATATCTTCACAGCAATATATCTCAATTTCATAAATTAAGTACACATTTCATGTGTTTTTGCATGTACCAAGAAGGCTGAATAACTAGCTAGCCTAACATTACATCAATCGCAGACAGGCTAGTTCTATCAATCATGTAATACCTTGCATGTAAACTTAGTGAAATAGAAAAAAGTCAGAAAAATGCATCGGTCTAAATGCATTTTCATCATTTTACATGTCATCATTCATTTCATGCATTTTTATCATTTTATAGCCATGTGCCTTTGGTGTTAACGAGCTTTAGTCTGCCGTTTCCTAGCTTAACCTTGGACAATACAACCAATGTCCACGTTTAGGCTAACACATTGTATGAGTGTATTATATCCAGTTAGAGTAAAACGACAGGTATATTAGCCTTTAGTTAATTTCACAATCAAACTGAAAATTACTTACCTCTAAGTGTTTCTTTAAATTGGACGGGGAATTCTTGAAAGAAGAAATCGTACGCTTCTGAGGCAGACAGAGAAGGCACTGAAAAATAAACGAATCCTTCTTCCTTTCCACCACTTCGAACAGTTCGTTTAAATGTGGCCATGGGTGCTCAATTGCCTCGATGTCTGGCGCTTCTTCCATGTGTTGGCAGGGCAGGCTACTGGACAGCGAAAATTTGTCAAATGAATGCTAATAGAGATATGGATGGAGGAGAAGGCAAGTTGGGACAAGTAGCCAGGTAGGGGGCCGGGCCAAAACTGCTCGACACACGATGTGTTCTGATTGGTACACTTGCGGTGCACGTTCATTTGGACCTGTCACAGCAGCTGGTCATGCATGCATGTTGTGGAAAGGAACATTGAAAGGAACGACAGGTTTTTGGAAAGTAGTTGAGTAAAAAGTAAGGTTTTCCACTTCCAAATGTAGTTGAGTCAAAGTATAAAGTCTCACAAAACAATGATACTCAAGTAAAGTACAGATCCGCTAAAAAGTTACTTAAGTACAGTAACGAATTACTTGTACTTCGTTACTGTCCACCACTGCTCACTGGTCTTGATCAAGTGAAATAAGCTTCTTTCAGCATCAGTTGCTCCATTAGAGACAGTCTATGGGCCCAGCTGAGGAGTGTGATTAATTACTATGGATAAGCAGGAATGGGGGCTGCGCCTAAGCAATCTAAATGTGTGAGACTTGTCCCACTTGACTTTTCCCATGTGGTGCACATATTGTCGCACCAGCCCTGCTGTCTGGTCACTGGTGGGTCTCTGTGACTTTGAGACAGCTGAGGGAGAGGGAATAGGAGACTAAGGTTGGTGAGAATTAAATATAGGGCAAGGATGGACAACAGAAAAAGGAGGGAGCTAAAGGAATTTGGTTTTGGCACTGTGTCAACGCGATGCAGTAATTTCAGATATTTGATCCCCCCCTCGTCAAAGCTGCACCCTGAACTACTGCTACTGAAGCTGCATGACTACCAGCATGCACTTGACCCACTGAAACTGAATTGGTCGGATGCCACTCGATGTCATCAATAGAAGAAATGTCATCTGCAAACCCGGCTGTTTTCACTGTTTCACTGTGACTTGTTGATATTGTTTTTGCATGCTCAGGAAAAGTCAGTTGTGTTCGGTTCAGGAACTATTTTGGGCATTTACAAGAAAGTTTTGAATATGAAATATGTAACACAGCTGACACAAGCTACTGCATATGTTGTATGCAGTAGCTAGCATACATCATATTAATAACAGCTTGTCTGAGGTAAGAAGATGGATTGGTAAGCTCAGCATAAAGCTAAAACAGCTGCAGAAGTGAAAACAGAGCTGCTTATTTTGATAATATATAATTTGAGATTTAAGATCAACCTGTATTGCCATAATTGAGAGGTTTCTGTCTGTGAATCCACTACCAGAAAATGTCAGCTCCTTTAAAGCAACAGGTGCTTCTCTCCACTGGAGTGTGATGAGTTTTTATCAACAGCATTGTAACAAAAATAGGTTTGCACATTATTTTATCTATCCATACTGTGTTGGTTTCAGAGCTGCAACGATTACCACCTGTTTGAGTAATTGAGTCATTTTTTAAGGAACAAATGCCAAAATTGTCAGGTTCCAGCTTCTTTTACATTATCATCAGAATATTTTTCCTCTATGATAGTTAACCAACTATTTTTAGGTTGTGGGCTGTTGGTTGGGACAAAACAGTATATTTTTTTGTTGCATCTTAGGCTTGGGTTAGGGCTTTTTCGTTAAAGAACTAATTGAAAATAATAGATTAATTGACAATGTAAATGATGATTAGTTGCAGTCATCATTGGTTTGACTTAATATCAGATATTAAATATAAAATAAAGTGTTTGATTCCTTTACGTATATGTATATTTACAGTTTGGTGACAAAAGGTCAAAAGGTTATTGAAAGATACTATTGCTTGATCCGAGTTAATGAAATATTTAGAGAAATTAAGAGAAAACTAACTTACATCTCTTCTTCTTCTCAGACAGGAATGTTCAAGTTGTCGGACCAAGAGTTTTTTATTCAGCCAATGGAAAAATCAAATCGTGAGATCTCTGCACCACAGGCGCACGCTGTCTACAAACGGCATGCGTATCCCAGCTCCCGGAGTCCAGCTGTGCAGCCCATTTCAAGGAAACAAGCTCCCAACGGTACCTGTGGAGTCACAAGTAAATACCTCCCTTCCGCAAACACACACACACACACACACACACACACACACACACACACACACACACACACATAAGACACACTAGCAAATAGAACCATTTTAAAATACTGCCATCTGTTTCTTGAAATTGCACAACAATATATATAATTAGATAGCACAAATGAGAATCATTCAGCATAAGTAGCCCACATTATGCCAAGTTTAATCCACTATAAGACTAGACATACTTTGAGCTACTTAGGCTTATAGGGAACTGATCAGTGAATAATGAGAATGAAGTAGATGACTGATCAAGTTTTCTTTTCTTTGTCATGAGTTTGTCCCCGGCTAATTATCTCCAGAGGTCAGAAGAATAAAAACATTCAAAGTTTTTAGTAGCTCATACATCAGCTGCTTCAGTTTCTGAGAAAGTTTAATTGGCCCTAAAAGAAAATTGAGCATCCTAGAAACATCAAGAAGATGTACTTTGAGTTTGAATACATTATTAGGAATTTGCACAGCCTTGTGGCAGTCTTAAGTTACAGAAAAAATGGAGCAACAATTACTGCAGCATGAGTCATGCACTAAGTACAGAGAAGGCAGATAGGTGAGCTTAACCTCCATATATACAGCGTAGGTTAGATAAGCATAAAGGCCATTTTCCAGCAAGACCCTTTTAAATATTACAATAAAATAAGAGGAACAAAAGAAGAGCAACATGCAATAAACAATGTATCAGCTCAGTCAAATCAGTTACAGGAAGGTAGAGAAATGTATTGAAGGTACCATGTTTTTAGGTTCCATGAGACCTCTGTAGGCTGTAATCATGTAGGATGTTGCACCTGTGAGTGTTCATCTGGTTAAAACAGAAAATGAAACCATGCTTCATTAAAGACGTTGCTTTAATTTTTAAGCCACCTCCTAAATTATTTTTATTAATCATTTCTTATTTAAAGTTGCCCTCTACTCAAAAATATGTTTGATGTTGGAGCTTCACTGTGCAAAATAATTTATGTACCGACTTTAATTTCACCTCCTGAAAGTAGAAAGTTTGACTGTTCTCATTGAAAATCTGATTTCAGGGTGTGGGCTTACAAGCGTGACTTCATCACAACTTGTTTGGAAGCTAATCTTGCAATTTACACACAAGTGTGATGTGGACAGAAACTGAGAACAGACTTCTGAGTGAAGTAGGACACAGCTTGAGTCCAGAAGTTAAACTTTTAAAGTGACATATTTGCATAATCATAGATTCAGACTTTATTTAATGAGGGAAACGGAATAGATGTCATTTTAAGGATTTCAGAGTGGTAATTATTACTTTTTGTGGACATGTCAGGCACACATTAGTGTTCAAAGCAGAGTTTTAAAAAGAAATGTCTTAATGCATGTCCTGGGGGGTTTTAGGCCTCAATTTAGTCCACCAAGAAAAGTAGATGTACATAATGGAGCACATGTGGCATGTTAAAAGTGAAACCTGCTGTGCTACATTGTCACACAGTGTGCCAAAGTAAGAACGTTCACATGTTTATTTCCATCTCCAGATTCCCATGAAAATTTTGAAGACAGTGAGAGACAACGGGAGCAGTGGGAGCACCGTCAGCAGAGAAGGAGGAGGAGGATACATCCACGCTCAGTCAGCAAAGAGAAGTGGGTGGAAACGCTGGTGGTGGCCGACCCAAAAATGGTGGAGTACCATGGGAGCAAAGCCGTGGAGAGCTATGTGCTTGCTGTTATGAACATTGTGAGTGTGTGACGTTCATGTTAACATAACAATCTCATGTATGACAATCAATGAAATGTAGTTTTTCTCAATACGTTTGATCCTCTCCAAGCTTTCACTAAAAAACAGAAGAGTACAACATCTACACAGTGACACTCATACAGTGTCTACATACGATGAGCAGCTTAAGCAGAAAATTAGCAGCAGCAGCTCAAGTTCTCTGCCTTCGTGCACACAGGATGCATTTAGTATGGAGTGTAGCCAGGTAAAAATGAAGTATACTTAAAGGATATTGAAATATCAATAAGTACATTTCAAATACAGCATTATGTTGGCACTAATTGTAAGTGCTGAAAAATATATTAAAAGTGTATTTTAAGTGTAGCTATTATTTTTTAAGTAGTTCTTCAGTGTACTTAAGCAGCAATAAGCAATATTAATAAGGTGCTAATAAGCAACACAACTTTAAGTGCATATTATCTGATTCTTCCTAAGCACAAGACTAAACAATAGATAAAAGTGTACACTTAGTCACTTTTTTAAAAGTATGCTTTAATCTGTTTAGATATAAACACAGTTGAGGTCTCATATGTTTTGTCAGCACTCAACCAAAAAAACAGTCACTTTATGCTTTGGGTCATGGTTACACATGTAAAGACAGTTGTATTGATTAAAAAAGTAGAAGAGTATCTCTTTTGTTAAACATGGCTAAAAACTCCCTGTTATTCACTTTCAAGAGTTAGCCAAGAGTTAGACGAGAAGATCAATACCACTTTCATTAAACCAGGAGATGATTATCTTAGCATAAAGACAGGAAGCAGCAGGACACATCTAGCCTGACTCTTCCCAAAATAAAAAAAATATACAATCAGCAACAGACCACAACATGTTCCATCGCATTTGTTAACTCAACACAAAAAAACAAAAGTTGGATGTTACATGCTGGAACTATTTCTTGTCCAGATGCAGTGACTTGACCCCAGTAACTATGGGGTTGCCAGGTAACTGTCTCTAAACATTGGTAAACTAGGGTGACACCAGTTTAAGGAGGATGACATTTTAGTCTATTTCTATTACTTTCTAATTTATTTCAGGTAATACTTTTAAAAGTCTGTCCTACTAATATATGCACTTTAAGTGGCACTTCAATATATATATACAGTTATATATAGTTTTAGAAGAGTCTTCAGGTTGACATCTCCTTTAATTAATTAATTATCATCCATTAAAACGGTTGGCTATCAATTTTATTATGACACAAAGTTTATTTGTTCACCCCACCAAGAATCAGAAACATGAATAATCAGTTTAGTCTACTTGCTGTGTGTTGCTGTTGTGTGAAAATTCAAGTGACACAAAGGAGTGAGCTGATTTCCAGGCTGAGGCTCAGTCCAGTCATTTTTGAGCAACACACCACAGTCTTGGTTTAGCCAGATGTTTACTCTGTTAAATCACACAGACTAGTTTGTAGTGAAACACTGAGCCACAACACTGCAGTGAGTGATTCAAGCAGAGCTGCTTTGAAATTTAAAAACAAACATTTTGCAACTCAATAAAACTGAAAAAAACTTCCTGGATGTTTTAAACACTGAGTCACAGGATGTGTGAAAATCACCTCACACATTTTGGATGATACTGATGTTTGAGATTAGATTCTGTTTCAGTTTTTCCATCCTTGTGTCAGGTAACATAATGGATGTATTTAACTCTTCTAATCTATCTTTTTTCAAGCACAGCTCCCTCGCCTTTTCTCAATCAATGTTATTATCACCTCCTAGTTTGGGGTTAAGTACACTGACTCCTTGTCTGTTATTGATTAGCCATAAGTGGGTTTTTCCAAAATACAGTACGTCTGCTCCGACTGCAACTACTGAAAATGCTGTCAGAGGACAGAATATCAGGAAAGGGAATTCACTGACAGAGAAGCTCACGGATTAACAGACAATAATACAAGGAGGAAGCTACCATTATATCCCACATCCTCTCATGGTTCTTTTTTTGAGTCCTCCACACTCTAGCTTTGAACTTTGAAGCCCCAAACGTGAAAACAATTTTCCACAGTATGAAGGGAAGCAACCTCTTACCCATGTCCAAACAATAAGTAAGGGCATCATCTTCCTCAGCCACCAGCTGCTCCATTGTCTAATCGCTGACGCTGTATTGAAGTTGTCAGCTTCAGAAGAGGATCATGTTTTTTTTTAAATTCTGCTCTACTGTATGTTGATTTACACACACATGGGACAGCCAGGATAATAAATCTCAGCAGAAACAAATAGAAGTCCTTTCCCAAAATAACTCCCTACTCCCTTTTACATGCTGATCTCCTGGTAATTTATTGTGTTTTCTCTGGGATTTTTATTACAGCTATATGTTAAAACAAGCAGACCGAAATTACATAAAGAAAGATGGAGTGTGAATTTAAAAAGCACATTTAATCCTAAGAACTAGTGACAGGAAATATGTACAATCAGCAGCACATTGTTGCAAAAAAAACAAACCCCATGAGCTTTAAATAGCTGCAGCTCTATTTTTATTCACACGATACAATACAATAGAGAAAAAGGAAACAAAACCAATTTTACTGAGAAGCTTTAAAAAGTTGTCGCAGAGTTGATTCAGCTACAATATGTGCACTACACATTTCTGTGAATGAACACTAGTGTACTATGAGAAACAAGGACCACAAGAGGAGTTTTGATGAATTAGGTCTTTTATGTGTTTCAAAGCTTTTCAGTCTCAAGTGCCTCAGTTACGCAACTTGCACAGAAGGATTAGTGTGTCGATGGTTTGCCTGACATTAAGAAGAATGGAGTGAATGAGTCTGACCAGTTAAAACGAGTGTTTCTTCTACGACTCTGCGTCGTTATCATCATGAGTTATCATCAGACTCAACTGGTTATTTATAAATACAAGCATTTTTATTGCCTAATAATGTGCTCTCTTGTTCTCCTTAGCATCAGACTGTTAGTTTATTGAACTTAAAACATATTTCACAAGTAATGAAGTAGCAAAAACAGTGTTGTGTTATACTGTAGCTGTGAAGCCTCATGCATGATAAGGAAATACATTAATGACTGAATTGAAAACTTATGTACTGCATGTGTGACAGTATTTTTCAAGCATTTTTGCCTTTATGTGATAGTGGACAGTAAATAAGTGTCTGGAAATGCAAGGGGAAGAGATGAAGGGATGATAACCATAAACATTCCTTGCATGACTCAAACTGGCGATGTTAAGATTATGTTGTCGGTGTTCGAGACCCCTAAACTACCAGGACTTGCTGTAATCACTCCTCCTGTTCATACTGGCCATTTAAAGATCCCTTCCCAATCTGCTCTCAATGTGTAAGTGATGACAGACAAAATCTACAGTCCTCGGTTTTGGGTAAAAATGGATTCCAAAGCTGAAGTTAATATGAGGAACTCAACAAGTAACGTCTGAACAAGCCAAATCGAGTGGATATCATCCAAAGGTTTAGTCTCCCTTTGTTGATTTCCCTCCACTGCAGTTCAACAGGAAATATTTTTTTGTTGGCTGGATTAAGGTCAGATTCTGCTTAAAGCTCATTGACACCTTTACAGACTTCCCTTTTCAAGCAGCCTTATGCTGCAATTAAAAATGTATTTGATTGTCAATTAATCTGCTGATTATTGTCTCAATTAATTATTTCGTCTATGCAGTGTCAAAAATTGTGAATAATTCTAATTTCACATAGACAAGTGATGTCATTAAATGTCTTCTTTTGTCCAACTGTCCAAAATCCAGATATTCAGTTAACATCCTAACAATAATAATTATAATAATAATAATAACTTTATTTTGTATAGTGCCTTTCACGAAACCCAAGGTCACTTCACAACAACAGTAAAAAAAAAGTTTCAAATCCTCACATAACAATAATAACAATAATAATAATAATGATAACTTTATTTTGTATAGCGCCTTTCACGAAACCCAAGGTCACTTCACAACAACAGTACAGTACAGACAAAAACACGGGTGCAAGGCTATGAGGAGATTTGTAGGTGAGGAGAAGAAGTTTGAACTTTGGAACTTAACAGGAAGCCAGTGCAACTGTTTGAGATCCTGCAAATGTTTTGTATTTTTCTTTTATAAAATGACTAAAACTTATTCAATTATCAAAATAGTTGCCAGTTAATTTTTCTGACTTATTGCTTAAGTTTTTTTCCTGCAGCTTTACTTTATTTCTTTTGTCTGTAAATGACCTGCATCCTCAGTCTTCTGATCAAATACTGAATTAAAAAAATGATTCAACCTGTTAGCAGTGTGCTCAGGAGTCAAAGAAGAGCGTGGGTTTTATCCTCTGATTTTCATGCTACATAATGAGAGGGTTGTTCCTACAGCATTTAATGAGACCTTTATTGTAAGGTATCAACAGAAGGAGCGTGGTGCTGCTTTGAGAGACATCTCTGTTGAATTAATTAATAGTGATGCTCACCACCTTGCATCTCATCAGTGTGAAAGGTACTTGACAAGACCTTTCACCCCAGACGCTGTTTTATCATCTTCGGTGTTCATTTCTCAGTATGTTGACCTTGATCTTTTCCTGTTCCCCAGTAATCAACTCAGTACTGCTGTCTGCCCTTTATAAAACACTCCTCTGCAGGTATAGTCACACATGACATGTTGGCTTTATAGCTGGATTTAATGATACTATTGAAGCTTCTGGTCTTAGAATAACATGTGCTCTGGATTTGGCTCCATGTACCCTAAAATGGAGGTGACTCATACATTATGTAAAATGTCTGGACAAATTCCCTTCATTAAAATCTCTCAAAGACTCAGTGACTCAAACTTAAAGGTTAATTATGTACCATGTGTTGACATTTTACAGATATATCAAGGATTAAATTGACATGAAAACATTATAGATCATTGGTCACCAACCTTGCTCCTTGTTTTTTGCTGCTTTAGGTATCTCCCCTCTCTAACACATCTGATTTTGATTATTAACTTACTCTCAAACAGCTGAAGCTTGTCAAGGTTTTCATGAAAAAATTAATAATTAGAATCAGATGGGTTAGAGTCAGGAGATAGCTAAAACATCTCCAGGAGCCAGGTTGGTGAGTACTGTAATAGATTGTTAGCCCTTTAGGGGGGGTGTAGGCTTTTAAGAAACTATTGGTTGAATAAAAGGGTACATTTAGAGAGAGGTTGCATTGTTATAAAAATGCTAGTTGAGCCAAGTCTAATCTCTGCAGTCTGTGGTTGTTTGATGTTTTCATCCCCAATAAATGGTCTGAATGACTCAGTTCATCTTGTCAATTGCTTGAGAAAGAAGAAATAATGACAGGACTCAGAATATCCAAATAGAGAACAAAATGTTTCTGAAAAGGAAATCATTTCATTCATTGTTTCTTTTTTGAGAACATTTATGAATGTCTTTAAGTGTATGCACTGGCCCGGAAATGGAAATCCACTTTTCAAATAACTTACAAAGTCAGATTGGAGAGAAATAGCTCTGACATAATAGAAATGCAGCATTCAAATATAAAAACCTAATTTAAGGTTCCGACTGTGAGGTTTTCTGTATTTAATTCCTGACCTTATAAGTAGGTTTTAAAATTAGTGTAATTTTTAAATGTATTTTAGTCTTTGTAGTGGACTTATTATCTAAAGTGTACTACGTGTAACTCATGGCAGACACTTACCTGCTTCTGGCTTTTCTATTTCATGGTCTAAAAAAGCTTAGTACAATGCTAATTATAAATCAACACCCTACAGGTTGTATATATTTTCTCATTATGATCATTTTGATAATTCTTAGATATCACATGACATCAGGATGTTTAATTAATTTCTTTTTTTGTGTTTCAGGTGGCGGGTCTCTACCAAGATGCAAGTATCGGAAATGCAATCAACATTGTAGTTGTTCGAGTCATCCTACTGGAGCAGGACGAGGTAAAATATTGTCTGCATTTTTAGTGGCATGGTAATGTGTGGTTTATTTTCAGAATCACTTAAACAAAAATGTGATGTGATGCAACGTAGAGTTGTTTGTTTGGATTGAGGGGAACATCTAATGCACATTTCAGAGTCTATATTAAGCTCTACTGGAATATCTTTGCATAAGTTACTGTTATAAAACTCCTTGTTTATCTTATACTGGCCCTTTATGCAGCCCCTCAGTTCAGCCCCTCAGTTCAGCCTCTGTCTGTTTTTAATTCTTGTCTTTTGCCCAAGTTGCCCCTTAGCAGACTTCTGGCGGCTCGAGGGGCCATGTCAACAAAACATAGAACAAACTATATTAGTAGGATTCTTCTTTTTATCGTCCTTTACTCAAAATGGAAACTCTCAACTACAGTACTTCCTTACATTTTCCAGCCCCAATCTGAACCAAAATATGCAAGTGGACAACATGAACAATGCATGGAACAATCTTAGCAACAAAAGCCACAGAACTGACCATCATTTATTGACATGAACAAACAATCTGATGTCAGTTTGAGGAGAAAGTAGGAGTAACTTTGTAAATTAAGTGTGAAGAGCAAGCTGAAGCCCTGACTTTGACTTTTAGGGAGCATTTTTACATACATTCACGGCAAAGTTTGGAACTTAAACATAGACATCATCATAATTGTATAAAAATAACAAAATTAAAGAAAGCATATGTTCACTTTAAATTAAATGCACCTCACATAGCCAAATGCTAAACTACATAGTAAAGCTGAAGCTGTCTTGTTCATTTGAGTTGCCTCCTCTGCTTCACTTGAGTGAAAAGCTAACATGACAAGCTAACGTTACTTTAACACAGTTGAATTCTTCTCAGCTGAATTTCACTAAGTCAACAAGAATCTTTAACTTTTGTCCACAATTTCTCCGTTTATGGAGTCAAAAATCAAAATGACTTTTCTTACTTCTCAGTTCTGGGTCCATTCAGCATATCTTGCTAGCGTCTCCATTTCGTGTTAGTGAAGAAATCAACAATTATCTAGTTTACTGAGGTCAACAGACATGCAATGGGTCAGATTGGCAGGGTTCTTTTTAATCTCCCTCATCTGGACCACAAAGCAGAGCCTGTTGTAAGATCTTCTCAAGGTCTCCAATGACTTAATGATGTCTTCTGATGTGGGCAAATGCTCTGTTTTGGTGCTGCTGGATCTTGGTGCAGCCTTTGATACTGTATCACAGTATTTTGATGAAAGGCTTAGGCAATGGATGGGTGTCCATTGGAGATTTCGGATTTTTCTCCTATTACTCACATACGAGTGTTTCTGTGCTGCTTGATCCAAAAATGTCTGAACATGCTGCTCTTCCCTGTGGTGTATCTACAGTATAGACATAGACATATGATCTGTGGTCTCTGTTTATGCCTTAAAAAACAGCAGAAGATTAATTTATTCAAACTGGTCTTTGTCTCGCCTCAGTGTGTCTTGTGTTTGTATTTTCTCTGTTAAATTATGTTATTGCCTATGTTTTATGTTTGTTTTTATGGTTTTATAGTTTTAACAGTAGTACTCTTGTGTCAAAGGTGCTATATTAAATAAACTTTACTTACTTTATTTTAACAAAATACTGTGAATTCTGAATTCAAATACCAGTACCAGTGAAAAGTTTGGACACACCTTCCTATTCAAAGTTTTGACTGGTACTATATATCTAATATTTTCTTATTTTCCATGTAGCAAGTGTAGTTCAAATTTAAAATAAAATATGAAAGCCCCAATGCAAATTAGATGAAAGGCATTATAGCCCTCAGAGTTTTTATGCTAAAAAGCATGAATTATGAAATATTTTTCTCACTGCTTGTGTCATTTGGAAAGGTTTTCATTTTATTTTAATATATTCATAATGAATTACCTAAACATTTTTAGCTTTTGATATTTTGGATAACGAGCTGTCAAATTATCTTGCTCAGATATGTCGATTAAAGTATATGGCCCCTGTTCAGAGGTTTTGGTGTCAATTAAATTCAGTCAATTAAAGTAATTTCCTTCCTAGATTAAAAAGAATAACTGTCTATGTCACATCACATCTAAAAATTAAAAAAAAACCTTCATGTTTCCAGGTCAGCTGTCACTGTCTCTGACCGGCAGGTATTTAATGAATGAAATCTTTACACATTATTGTTTGCATAATGACTCATACTGAGGTTTTTCTAGTCAAAGATCATTTCTGCGTTTGCGGCATCGACAGCAATCAACACTTATCATGGATTTTAAATAATGTCTGTGTTTTCCCAAGCAGCAGCAACAGAGAAAACATTGTAGATTTGAATGGAGCAAACAAACTGGAAGCTAAAGTGTGACAAAATAACTAAATTGACAACACTATCATCATCAGGTGAACAAATAGAAAAGCATATAGTAGGGAAAACAGGTGTTAACAAAAGTTGAAGCACAGTATACAACACGGTAACATATGATGCTGTTGCCTTATGGTTGTCTGAATAGCTATTATTAGGGCCCAACAGAAGATTGGATGATAATAACAGTGATGGTGAAAATTTGCCGAACCTACGCAATTATTTTATAGCATTTTCCATCAAATAGAACCTGTTTTTTTCACTTATGGTGCAATTGCTGCAAAGTTTTTGTTCACTGTATGTTTTCTACTTTTCATCTCAATGTGACATGGGGTGAGCAGGATGACTTGAAGATTACACACCACGCTGACAACAGCTTGAACAGCTTCTGTAAATGGCAGAAACGACTCAACATGAAAGGAGAAGATCATCCCCTACACCATGATGTAGCAGTTCTGCTCACCAGGTAAAAAAAACCAAACACAACAAAAACTTATTTGACCCAGCTTTCATTTTCAAGATTCAAAGTTGCATGCATCTCTAACACAAAAGTTCTCATTTTGTCTCATGTTGTGCTTCAAGTTGACAGTTAACAGCTGTGATCAACTGTATTTAATTAATATTGCAGTTAACCAATTAATAACCTGATGACTCAATTGATGCCTCTGTAGGTACAAGTGAGTATGACTTAATTGAAGACGTATTTGAAATATATACTGAGTCACTGCAAATTAATTTGTTGTTTCATTTGTAATATTTTTCTTTTGCTCTTATTAAAGGTAATCCCCCCCAAATATCACATTATACACATCAGTAAGACAAAAGTTGACGAATGTCTTCCTGAGGTCGAGACTGAAGCCTACCAGCACCCCTAAAGCTTACTAATTAACACATTAGTGTGGGGCGTTGCTTTTCATGCACTGAAAACACACCTCGCAACCTCAGAACGAAGTATACATTAGCTTACTGGGAAACTGAGAAGTTCACACCTGGGATAACGTTAAGTACTTTAGCCAAATTGTGCTAACAGGGCAGGCATTGTAATTGAGTATCATTAAACTTCCCAAAATAAGTTTTAAAATCATATTAACAGAGCAATGGCCCATGTTAGTATTTGAAACCATAATGACTTGTTGAAAAAAAAAAAATTACCCAATATCTCTAGGAGCCAGCATCTAGCAGCTGGGCGTGGACTTCAGCCTCAAGCTAATTAGCTCCAGCTCCATACTTACCTCCCTAACACGATTCTGGTATCGATCATCTCATCAAACTCTCAGCGAAAAAAGTGAATAAAACATCCATATCAAAGTAGCAGGAGTGGAAAAGGATGAAATTCATCTTTGGAAGATGAGAAAGTAGGAATGGGTTTAATGGGACATTAAGCTGCTGAATGCAGAATAGATATATTTTTCCTTTTCCGTGGTGTCTGGCACAGTCCTTTGCACTAACCCTTAGGGCTTTCTCTACACTCTTGTGCAATATTCTCAAGCACTCTATTCAGTTGTCGTATAGCATTATGTAGTATTGTATTTTATTTTCCCGCTGGTCATTTATGGCCTCCTCTGATATTGTTGTGTAGGAACGAATGTTGTTGATTGCTGTTTGTTTATGTGAGGTCGGGCCTGTAGAAATTAAATTCCCCCTCGGGGATAAATAAAGCTGAATCTGAGGCAGTTGCATTAGGAAATTAAAAGGCTAAAAGTAGGGATGAGAGAGGAATCTAAAACGGCAACAGGAGGTTCAGGGTGTAGAAACAGTTGATGCTGGCTTGTTGGCGGCTGGGTAAAAGAGTGGAGAACTCTTGGGGAGTTTGTTAAAAGGTAAAAGTTCAGTACAAATAAATGATAGCTTGTCTTTTTGCCACCTCATTTCACGTCCTTCCTAAAATTTCTGTTATCACTTATCCCTCCTCCATTGAAAAGCACTCAGTCATCTAACAAGCCATTGGTTTGCAAGTAATTTCTTTACATCTGATTAATTAAGTTGAAACAAGTAGAAAAGGTCAATGAAAAGGCTACTGATTAATTTATTACTGCCTAGGAAATTTTAACATTTACAAAATTAATATAACTTCATAAATGATGGAATATCATTATAATTTGAATGAGTTTGCGTTGCATGAGTTAATTGTATGATGAATGCAAATAGTTTGCAGCAGATAAACTGAGACTTTGAGAGAATCTGAGAATTTTTTTAAAAGCCTACTCCTTTTTTAATTTCACACTTAGTCTCTCCTCTGTTTTTTCACTTTCCATTGTATCACCTGCTCTTCATCACCTCACAACTCAGGTCTTCAATGTGTCACCTTTTCATGTTGCTCTCTATCTGAATGTAGTTGACCAACGCTCCCCTTTTCACTTCACACAGGAAAGACATCTGCACTGCCATCAACATGCCTTGCGAGACGCTTGGTCTGTCCCACGTGGCGGGGATGTGTCAGCCACATCGCAGTTGCAGCATCAGTGAAGACACCGGCCTCCCATTGGCCTTCACTGTAGCACACGAGCTGGGACACAAGTAAGTGACAGACACACACACACACACACACACACACCCCATGAATTAATCCACACACCACTATATCACATAATTTGAATTTATATTTACATTTTCAAATAATCAACAAGACAGAAAGTCATGTTTCCAATACCCCATTTAACTCTGATAAGATAACCAAAAAGCAATGCTGTCATGCTAATAAGCTACTGAATATAGAGTTCAGTGAACCCTTGATATGAATTTTAAGTCAGACTTCAAATGTTGACCGAAGTAATTTACAGATAGATGAGCATTATAATCAAATAAAAGACAGAGACATAATCATGAGGTTCAAAAGAAAATGAATGAAAAGGAAAAATAGATCACAGAAAGTTTCAATAAAATTCTTAAAAAAAAGCAGAATTGCAAATGGTGATAGTGACGATGAAGATGATGATGATGAAACTGGCCATGGGAACTTTTAAGATTCAAGATTTCACACACATGAAAAGTCGTTTCTCACCAGCTCCTTACCGTGCATTAAAGACTACGTTAAAAAACATTCAAACACCAAACATGTAATAAAATAAATAAACATGTAATAAAATTAATAATAATAATACTACTTTTCCTCAATTTTGGCAATGATCTAGTCTTTTCTCTTATTTTGGTTTTCTACTCCCTTTTAACCAATTGTTCACTCCATTGATTTGATATTATTGCACTTACATTGTGAGTCTACTGTTTGAGTAATTGAGGTCATTTATTTTCTGTGTGTCTGGGTTAAATTTCACCACAGTCACAGAGGGAATGTGGTGGCACAACATTGCATGCTTTGGCTGTAATAAAAATTCTGAAATCATAAATCACATTCTCTCTACTTTCTCTCTAGCACAGTTTAGTCGATCATGATGGGATACTTATTTCCTCCTTTCCTGTCACATTAGGTGTGGTCCTGTCTATCTGACTGTGGAGCCACACACACTGCTGAACCAAATTATCTAAACTGAACTGTGTGCCTGCTGCTCATTAGTGCTGTTTCATCATAATTATTTCAGCCTCATAATTATCACTTTGAAAATGCATGCTTGAGGATTTTGAAGTCACTGTCACTTTAATTGCCCTCTCTGTGGGATCTGTTTCTATGTCACAGCTTTGGGATTCAGCATGATGGCAACGGTAATGACTGTGAACCCGTTGGGAAACAACCTTTCGTCATGTCTCCACAGCTCCTGTACGGCACCTCGCTGCCCAGATGGTCACGCTGCAGTCGTCAGTATATCACCCGCTTTCTTGAGTGAGTGCCACATATGTATTACCTGTAGTACCACACTGCTTTCTGAAATATGTGAGTTTGTTGACGTTCAAGGTTTTGTGCGCCCACATCGTTCTGAATGCATTCATGTGAAGTCAACCAATATATACAGTTAATGTACAGGAAGAAAGAACGTTACGAGTCCTGTGTTAGTGGGATCTGGGAGAAAAGATTCTGTTGCAGCAAACAACATGATAGCGGATGTCACACTGGAGTATACATGATTTGATGTTGATGTAATGACATGTGGATTGAGATAATTGAAGGACAAGAACCAACTCCAATTCTCATGCACTCTGATGCATTGATCTGATCTGATCCTGCTGATATTTTTCCTCAATTTAAACTTTTAACCTTACTACATGGAACTAATTGAGAACAGTCTTACTTACGAAGGGTAGCATGAGGCTGTAATTTCACAATATTTCTTAACTATAAGTGGATACCTGAACACACCACCATTCTTTTTAGGCTTCACTAAATATAACCCTAACACTACATACAGTACATAGTTCCTGCTAAAGAATAATTGGTTTTGTATACACAGGAGCCCCTTTCAAACCACAAAGTTTTAGGATCTATGGAACCAGAAGAACTGATATTGGAAATCAGACTGGGATAGTGTTACCATTTGCGTTTTCCACCAAATGTTAAGAACGGTGTATATTATGGAAATTACACTGTTTCTTTTATTTGCTGTTGCGTGACTGAATTTGAATTTGATGTAATGAATGACTGAAAAGGAAAAATGCAGATAAAAAGGAGACTCAAAAACTCCAGAGTGCTTGTCTTCACATAAAACAATTTGATGAGTGTTTGAGTTGAGTTAGAGTTGTTATTTATGTCTTCAGAACATTGTGTTTTATATGTCTTGTCTCGCTTTGTTCTCTCTACCACTGCTCCCTCTATCTCATTTCACAACAGGCAAGTTTAGTTCCTCAAAAGTTTCTTCGTCTCCCGGGAAACCAGCAGTGGCAACTCACTAATACAGACCTCACAAGCAGCACTGTGAGCAGCAATGATCAGAGCCACCATGGCTTCACTTGCCCTCTGTGTGTCCATACCAGATTTTACAATATCAATATGAGGCATGTCAGATTGTGTGCTGAATTTATGGTTCATCTTAGCGCTGTGATATAAATAGTAAAAAGTGTCAGGAGATAGTAAAGTGAAGGGGCCTTAAGGGGAATGGCTGAAAATCTCAATCCAAACTATTCCCCTGTAACTTTTCTCCTCAGTGGTGGAACTGTTTGATTAGAAGGATCTCTCTCCATCTTCAGAAATCACTTGAAGGCATACCTCTTCTGAAAGTACTTTTCATATATGCTCTTTCTTCATCCCTCGATCCATCGCTCTCCCTCTCAGAAACTTGCTAGGCACTTATATGGTTACATCATGCACCTGCAAGGCACTTATTGTCAAAGGTCTCTCCTTGATCTATTCTATAGCTTGCAATGTACATGGCATCATTAATGGGTAATGTTTACGTGAAAGGCTTTTCTCAGTCTAAATACACGTCTGCATCTCTTCTTTGTGCTGCTCTTTTCATCCTAGATATGTAATTAATTTACAGAATGACTATATTGAGTGGAGGATTAAGGCCACTACTGTATATTGGTTCCTTGAATTTGGCAATTGGAAAATTTGTTCATTTTTTACACTCAGTATGGCTGTAAAAGCGTATCATTTTAACTATAGTTAGTTTGTTAATAATTTATCTATTGTGTCTACAACACACCAAATACAGTTGAGTGAAAACATTTGTCAAACACAGACAAGAACAAAACTCTTTCATCACATTGCAATCAAATAACTTTCTGTACCAGCCTCTAAATAAAAAAACAGGTTCCTTTCCTGAAATACAGCTCAAGTTTCTTAAAATCATTCATCAAGAAAAACTCATCAGAAATAAGGAACATTTTACTAAATACTGTAGCCCTCAAATTGTCATATAATGAGCAAAAAAAAGAAACATTTTCTCTAAACTACCTGTTTCCATAGCCAATGGTAATGTACCTAAACGTAACTGTTCACATGGAGACTTAACAAGGCTTCACACTGTAGTTGTTTTTCATCAGACAATATGCTCCTATGTATACGCTTGTATAACGGTATTGTGTGTGTGTATGTGTGTGTGTGTGTGTGTATGTATGTATGTGTGTGTGTGTGTGTGCTCGCCTGTCTGTCATGTACACGGTGCCAAAATACACTAACTATACAGCTGCTACTGTCACTGACCAGCACTGTGAGTCTTCAACAGGACATGTGTTGAATGTCTGAAATATTTCAACATAGTTGCCCCAGTTTCTCAGCTCAAAGCATCTGGAATTCATTTAGTGGGTGTTTAGCTACTTGACAGCATTGTAGCTTCTTGATTCCACTGTGGGGAAAACAGGGCCCAGCGGCAATATTTACACCCCGTGGGAGTTTGCAACACAAAGGCCAGTGGATTGTGTGCTTGTATGTGCGTGTCTGAGTGATGGTAATTAAAGAGAAGACAGACAGCAGGCTGTCTCAGCACTGAAAAGCACCATTTTCTACAATTTTCAAATAAAAGTTTGTGTAAACACTGAATGGCTTGACTATTCTACGCAGGACTATAACTTTTAGCATGTAAGCATATTAGATAAGCAATAAAATTGTTACAGTCAACCAATTCAAAAGTATGGATATATCATTTGGACCACAGCGTCAGATTGACTGTCTGCCCACATTCCCATGCTGAAAGCCAAGTTGCTACCATGCCTAACAATGAGGATAGTTAAATTTCTCTAATGGACATACCCTTTAAGAATACCATCACATAATGGAGACATTAACTAGCTTTTACAGCCAGGAGCCAGAGCTGCCAATATGCAACATTTTAGATGGTGAACATGGTAATCATTAAGCCTGCTACATGTCATCACGTCAGCATTATCAGTGTGAACATGTTAGAGTGCTGACTTAAAGTCTTGTTTGCTTGCGCAGCGATGGGTTTATAATTGCTAATAATTCTGGAGGTGTCTCAGAGTGAATGGTAATTTTGACTGAAAAGAAATGTTTAAACAATTAAAATCTGTTTACTGCTGAGAGAACACAACAGACAAACACGTTATGACAAAAAAAAAGAAGCATTTTCTGTGGCTAAGGCAAGAAAAGAGATCATGGTAATAAGATGCATTCTTTCTGAGCCTCCCATCCTCGTGCCCTTGCTTACCGTGCCCGTTATTGTTTGTGTCTTCTTTCATATTTTTTCTTGTCTTTTGACTTCCAGCTAGACACTAGATCTGCACTGATGATTTTCTTCACACACATCTATTGTACTACAGATATGTGTCTTCCTATTTCATTTCTCTCATTTTTTTCACTCTGTTTTCCCTCTTTCACTGACAGCAGGACAAGGCTGCTATTGTTGTTGGGCTTAGTTGTCCTGCAGGCTTCTACTGCTCATGCTGCTTCAGAGCTTTGGTCTGAAGGTGTCATTTAATGTGGAATGTTGAAGGTCACACAGCGCTTAGTGGTTTAGATATTATCTCACAGACAGACTTCACATAAACACTTTTTAATGTCCAGAGGAGAATTCCTACAGCAAAAGGCCACAAAGGCCAAATTGCGAAAAAACAAAACAAACCCAACAATCTTACTTCATGTTCAGTTTCATTGCTGCACTAGGGGAAATCGGAAGCTGCTTAATAGCTCCAGCTAGGAGATTAAATGCAATTCATCATAATGATTCACAACTCATATATTAATTGTTAATCCATTTTGAGGTGTATGTATGGATTCAGGAGACACACCATTAACGAGCATAAACAATTCCAGGAAAGCTGCCTTTGACAAAGGCTGCAGTAAAACTGTCCTCTGAGCTTCCTTTCAGTAAAGCCCATGCAGTCCAGAGGCACTCATGGAGAACATTTTAATTGCTGTTGTTCAATAGTCAGTGTGAGGTCATCTCATATTAACGATATTTGGTAAGTGCTAAACAGTCATCCTCTGTATCATTTAAATCTGATGTACCGTACACCTTTTTAATCTCTTGGTTTATACTTGAGGGTAAAAGGTTTTCTACAGATGTGTGATAGAAATTCAACCATACAAGTGTGAAATTAAAACATTTAAAGATTCATTATGTTAAGTGGGTGGGACTCAATTGGACAAATTGTCTCCCTGGCAAGACTAACAGGGCGAACAGCAGTTGTTCATCTCCGGTTGATTCCTATGACTGCCTGAGCATCCGCAGTGAGATCACAATATGGCTTCGCATATGAAAGATACTTGAATCCAGTTTGTTTTCAGTTTTTGTGGATCAAAGAATTAAAAGGGAGACTAGTTTGCTCACAGATTTCACTATAATCTTTCACTGACACTCTTCACACATAACGAGCAGAAACATGCCATGCATGTTATTTGCATCTTGTTAGCAGCCACACTGCCCACAGATTCAATCTCAGCTTCTCAGTTATTACACTGTGAAGTAGCAGAAGTCAAGAGTCATAGCATAACAAGGCCTATGGGTGCTCTCTTTATTTTCATTTTCAACAAAGACCTAAAAACTAAGAACATCTGCACGCTTAACAGTGTCACCAGTACGCTCGACTTTTTCCACACAGCTGTGCAGCGCTCAGAGCCAAAACTTCAATGATGGCTCTTCCACAACATGTCAGCTTTATTCAGATTCACTTTTTTTTCCATGCAATGAAACTTTTACTTTCATTTAATTCCATTTTTTTATCCTCAGGATGATATCAAATGGCTTTTGTTAAACAATTGTTTGAAAGATTATCCCAGATAAACAAGATTTTATCATTTTAATAGTCATAGTCATTTGAGCTGTTTACTTAAACATCCACAAGTTCTTTAACACAGTAGCAATGTCTGTGAGAGGACTGTGACATTGATGTCCAACATTTTTTCAATGTATCACTCCTTTCATTGTGATATTTAAGGACTTTTCCCCCCTTTTTGCTGCATGTGAGAAACAGCTCTTATGGATTGATTAAAATAAATCAACTCTGACATACAATCAGTGTAAACACATTTATTTAATGACCACAGGCTCATCACATTCCCATCAGCTCATTTTCTAAGTGACAGCTCCAAGGGATCAAATGTTTTATCTGGACATGAAAGAACTTTCCTTTTTGTTCTAGATGAAATTAAACAATTTAACTTTGGAAGGCATTTTATACCAACACATCCTTAAAAGTGTAATTTTGTGTTCATACAATCTGTAAATGCATGCATTCTGTTTTTGTCAGTAGATTGTTCGTACATTGTAAAGGCTTAATATTACCCATTTTTTTCATTATTATCCATGAACTGATGTCCAGACAGTCAGGAAACCTTCCCCGTTATAGATAATTAAAATGTTACTGAGTTATTTTTTACCAAGTTACATCATTAGTGTGGTATGTTAAGCCATAATGAGACACTTAATTAAGACCATAGCAGCACCCCGTACTGTGTTTTATCCTCTGGAAGACAGCAGCAGTGGTAATGTTGTTTTCTCTCCCATATTAAAACACTACTGTCAGTCCAGCTATTCATATTTTCACTGTCAGCTTAACTTTGTTTCAGTCCTACGATACTGCAGCAGTAATGGATGCATTGCTAGAGAACATAAGACATAAATCAGCAGGCAGATTAGTCTGTAGACAAATGATTGATGTAAATGTACACTGGACTGTGCTGGGCAGCCACGGGGACGGCACAAATTGCACATCTCACATTATTAATCATATTGACACTCAGATGTAGGGAATTAGGCAGTACTTATACCTGAGAATGTGGACCAAGTGGACCAACAGATTGATTCATTCTGTAAAGTAACAGTAACTAAGTTAGTAGTCAACTAATCAAAAATAGGGTCAAGTTATGTTTTTAAGATACATTTATTATGATGTTTGGGACATCCTTGGTCCATGTGGGTTGTAGCTCAAGTGCTGACTTCCTGCCCCACCTGCATGTGCTTTAGCTACAATGTTATTGTGGCAATGTCAGTCTGTCATCTGGTAGGTTGGCTGGTCTGTCATGACTTTGGTCCAGACTCAAATATCTCAACAATTACTTGATGGACTGAAAATGTGGCAGTGATATACACGGTCCCCAGATGATGAAGCAACTTTGGCAATCCCCTGACACCATTTCCTGTGGTGCCACAAGCAGGTTTAGATTTGTGGGTTTGAACAAAATATCTCAATAACCTTTGAATGGATTGTCATGAAATTTGATACATATTCTCGTTCCCCTCAGAATGAATTGTAAAACACTGGGGACTTCTTGACTTTTCATGTAGCGCCATAATTGGGTCAGAATTCCCACAAAACTAGCAACTTTCCCATCAGCCTCTGCTACACTTTGTATTCAGTCCTAATTACCAGTGTTGGCTATGACTCTGCTAAAATACAGTGGTAAACATATAATCCAAACATCAGCATGTTAACTTAGTCATTGTGGAACCAGCAGAGTAGTTTCAACCCAACTATTACGCTTGGCAGAGCAAATGTGTCTTTGCATCCCCATTTTTTGATAATCCAACGTTGCTATTTTTCAATTTTGGCTAGTTCCGATCAATAATAGTTATATCTGGCCGTTTCAGATATATAATATTAATTAAAAATTAAATTTGTAACATCCCGTTATCACCTAGTCTCTTACAGCAGGAGAGATGTAAAATATGTTACTGTTATATTGCTGTTTTCTGTTGTGTTATCTGGCCGGCTGGTTTTCAATCATTGTGCCTCACTCGGACAAGTCAAGGCTAAAATCAGACAGTCAGATAGCTTGTTGGATGTCAAAGCTAAGACAAGCATCCAAGTCTGTCAGCTATGTATTGTGTTATTGGAGTAGCTAGATTGCTAACATTAGCTAGCTAAACAGCTTGGCTAAGCTGATATAGGTCATGATGTTGTCTCTCTCATACACTCTCTTTCTCTATATCTCCCTCTCTTTCTCCCTTCTCTCCCTAAGTTTATTCATTAAAACCAGTTCAGTGTATTAATAAATATGTATAAGTATGTGCTCTTAATGTAAAATAAAGTCACAGTGCACTCAGTGATAGAATTGCTGTTTTGGTCATGATTGAAGTCTGTATAATGTAGGAATTGGCAAGATAACCTATTAATGAAATAATAAACATTTCCTACGATACCTCCATATCTGTCACTATGTGCCCACGCCTTTACACTTGCTGTATTATATCTAGGCGTGCACGCTGAGCATGTTAGTTACTTAATTAGTTAATTTTCTCCAAGCACCACAGTTCATAAGTACAGGTTCACAGAGGCATTAGTGTGGCTGTCGACTCTTGCTTCTCCTATTTGTTGGAAATTGAAATGTTGTAAATAGTTTCTAATTAAGTTCCTCTATCCCAGCGGACTGTATTTAATCCACTGCATACTTAATTCAATGAATGCTTTTGATGTGCTTGAGTGTTTTTTTTTGTTTGTTTGTTATTGCAGAACATGCAGAAACAATCCAAAATAAAGTTTAAAGTGTATTCTGGCTTTAGTGTAGAGACTATATCATGATTTAACAGTATCCATCACTCTGTCTTGTATTTTCTGCTGCATGAAATGAACGAGCGGGCTTAATGATAAACAGGAAAGCTTGATATTTAATTATTGAAAGCATTATTGCTTGTACATACTGTATTTCCACCATCCATTAAGTAATATCTGAAATATTTTCTTAAATATATATATATTTTTTTTTAAAGAAAAGAAAGCTATGTTGTCCTGTAGCAACCTGTCTCACCATGACAGAAGGGAAAGAGAGAGAATTTGAGATTATTACAGTTGTCTGTAATCAGTTTTGAGAAGTGTGCTTGCCGTGCATGTTTAATTGAAAGTCCTCAGCTGCTCATGGAAAATTTGATAATTGACCATTAATTCATTCTTTCTCTGTCTTTTTTCTGCTTTTCAACAGTTTCTTTTTAATTGTTTAAATTCCTTGTTTCTCCAGGGTGGTGTCAGAAAAGTAATCTTTTTCAGTTTTATCCGAGCCTCTGTGTCAAGTAGTGTTACAGCACATAATATCCTGTTGTATAAAACCAAAACCATTGACCATTTTTTTTGACCACCACCCTTCTTTTACATCCCATTACAGTCGTGGGTGGGGTTGGTGCCTTGACGATGCCCCTGTGAAGGATAAGCTGTCTGTAAACGCAGTGCTTCCTGGAGTTCTGTACAGTGCTACCCATCAGTGTCGGCTGCAGTATGGATCTGGGTCCCTGCTCTGTGATGACATGGACGTAAGGCTCTTTAGTTCAACAAATACAATCAAAGCATTCTCTTTTTCTCATCTGTTTCCTTTTTTTGTGCTCGTCTTGCTTTCCTTTGTTGTTGTTTTTTCTTCCCACGTATCCTTGCAACAGCTCCAGTTTGCTTTGTGTTTGAACTGAAATATGTCATTAAAACATATTTTCTCTTCATCCCTACAACATTTTCCATTCTTCCCAATCCTATTCTGTATTCAGTATGTTGTACTTGTTCATACTTAAATGTTTAATGTCTAATGTTTCTCATATTCTCTGCTGTACAACATTATCACACAGCCTGAAGCTAATGCTTTTGTTGTCATACAACAAAGTGTTTGTTGCTGTTCCTCTTTGAAAAATAACAATAAGGTCATTACCGTCATACCATTTTAAAAACACAAGATACTGATTTTAATTTATTGTGACAGTTATTAGAGTTATCAAATTATCAAACTTTTCAATATCCTGCAGAAGTCCATGACACAATATTGACAGTATTTATCAATTCCCTTTCCCTTGCTCTTCCTACAAAATGAACTATATGATTATTTTGATATCTTCTGGGACTATAATACTTCTTATTGTGGATGGACAACATGTGAGCAGATAAAGTGCAGGAACAGCATCAGCAAGACTGTTGTACAGCTCCCACTGCATTTGCACTTTACTATATGGTCACCACTCGCGGTGCTTATCACCACTTATACACACGACAACTGGCCCCACAATGAATTATGTCTCCAGGATTCCTGCCTCTTCAATAATGACGCAGGGCACAAATTATGTCTATTTGCAGTACTTTTACCAATCATAGCTGACTTGCTTAAAAATATCCAGCATACCAGCACCATAACAGTGAGTGAGTTTCAGCAACACTTACTGTATATATATGCAGTATATGAATTACAGTGCATTTGTTGGTCAGTACATGGATTAAATATTCTAGGCAATTATTGCTTGACACTGAAGTATGATTAATATATCATTTTATTTGTGAAAACAATGCCAAGTTTCAAAGACATGACAAACAGCATGAAGGAGCAATAGCAGAAAATGACAAAAATATAATGAAAATTGTTCTAGTATGCTATTTTTCCATGAGCAATTCTTAACAATATTATTTCAGATGGCACCTTAAAAGCTGAGTATGACCTTTTAAATCATATCTCACCAGTGGGGTCACCACAGCTAACACATCTTATTTTTTTCTAAACCTAAACAGAATGGGAACTGACGTCTAGAGTATTGCTGAATGTTGTGGTACTTGTAAGACAGTGTAAAAGACTGCATTCAGACTTCCAGTACATCATTGTTAGAGGTATGCAAGAGGCTGCAGTTCTGCTGGTTAGTTAAAAAGAAAAAATATAATCTCTCATCCGAAGCCAGTAGAAGTCTTGCTCTGCTTCATATTGAAGTCGCTCTCAGCAGTTTTTTAAGGGCTACAGTATGTTTTTGTCACTTTCCACCATGATTTTTAAAAGCACCTTTTGATGATTTAGTAAGAATTTCATGACAGTTACTGATCGTTTAACTGTGGGAAAATTGGCATTTTACTCAACGGTGCAATCATACTGAAGCAAAACCCTACTTTTGTGTGTTTTCCCAACAAACCAACTGAGCTACAAAGTGGGAGGAGCTTTCTCAGGCACCGGTGATTCTGGAAGTAAAAGTCACATTCATTTTTCCCATACACAATGTTACGTTACTCACAGTTTTGGCATGTCTACAGCTTGGATCAGCATGAAACTTTCCTAGAACTGCATTAGAAAATATCCGGTTCTTCGAAGGTACAAGACTGTGTACATAATAATTTCAGGGCCAGTGTTAAATGTGACTGCCAAGGTGTATTTTGGCAAGAAAAAACCAATCAAGCTTAATGGTGGGTCATGTGCACCTCTTACTGAGGGCCTAAGCTGAAGATTATGGTGTTGAGAAAGCTGATTTTACAATCTGTAGCCTGAATCATTTTTTCCCAAAATAACTGACAAAATGTGAGAAAGAAACTAGTGGTCATAATATAAACCATTTGAATTGTTTGGAAGAGCCCTGAGTGTCTATGGTCTTTAAGACTGTGGATATCGATAAATATAAACTTTTAAACCCTATACGAGTTGATTCTCTTGAAATGTCTGCAGGCAGCACAGCATGGCCACACAAACTGCCCTCCCTTTTTAGCACAGGAAACCCCCCTCTTATTCATTCATCAAACCTACATGACATGAGCTGCATTTAAATTCACTGCCAAAGCAGAACTGACATCCTGCTGTGTAGCTGGCAGGTGGTACACAACATGGGTCATGTGGTCATGTGTGGCATGAATCAATTACAGCGAGTGGGGCAAGTTTTAACAAGCAGATGATTAACAAGTTTGATCTCACAGCTCTGGTATGAGATTGTTTGAAGTACAGAATCAATACTCACACCTTCCATTTACTCCTTATGGGGAGTTTTTCCTGCATAATTTGTGTGAATTTGATTAGATCTTCTCAGTACCCAACGATGTGTGCCTGAAGTGTTTGTAAGACCCCTGTGTGTTATGGCTGGGAGCAGATATAAATATGGTACAGCTCATGGGTGAGAGCAATAGGAGCGGCAGGAGATCAGATGGAGACCACACACATATTTTTCCAGCAGCAATAGAGCAGCCATATAATACAATTTGTTACCACATGTGCAGGTTTCGCAAGCAGCCCCCCCACGATAGAAAAACAACCGTGGGATGCGTAGAGATATACAATACCATCAGCCTTCTGTTTTAAAATCCACAATTTCAAGAAAAGCCGATCCACTCACAGCTTCCCCCTCACATAGTTTGTTGAGTGAGAAACGTTGATGACAAGAGCTGTGTATCTTTTCGGGGGAGTTTGTTTTCCCTGTAAACATACATAGTTATGTTGACATTTGGTACTGTAGTTCTCACCGAAATGCATTGCGTGTATCCTCGAGGCCCAGCAGACGTGTTGAATACTTTTCCTTCCTCATGAGACATTTCAACAGCTGATTTTTATTTCAGTATAATTATTCCTGCATTCTTGTTTACATTATATGCCAGTCTTCTTCTTCCCTGTCATTTCATAGCATATTGCTACATTTCTTGGCATTTTGTCAGTTGTCAACTATTAGCATGAAACCAAGGATTATCATTTAGCTCCCCTTTCATCTCATAAACGTGCAATTATTTAGGTCAACTTTTCTCAAACTGACAAAATCTTTCTCTTTTATCTACTTTCACACATAAAAAAACGTGATTAAAAATGGAAAAGAGTTCAAACTAGATAAATGTGTAAATAAAATGTACATATTTGCTGTAACCAATAAAACAATAAGATATAAAACAATTTGATTCAAATAGAAAACTAATTAGCAGCTAAGATATCGCACTTAACCCTCCTGTTGTTCTCAGGTCAACAGAACACAAAAATGAGGTATAGTTTCATTTAAATGAGGCTTATTAACCATAATTTCCAAAAGAAATGTGTAAAACCTGTGGTAATAAGTTGGAATGAAGTTGGATAAAAAGATCTAACACAGAATTGGGTGATTTTGTACCTTCTGCTTTTTAAACAGTAAAACCAAAACAGGAGGAAAAAAAGGATATTGCACATTTGCTGAATTGAAGTGGCCCTGTAGTAGTGCAGTTACGAATATACAGTACATACTAAGGTGCAGTGTTTTGTAGAAACTGTAAATATTGTAGTTCAGATAGTCACACAGGTCCCAAACATTCAGTGTTTGGCAGTGTTCAGTTCTCATATGCCTCTAAATAGAAGCCATTCTTAAGTCTGTTTATAGGCGGTTTGATGGACCTGAAGCATCAACCAGAGGACAGCCGATCAAACACATGATGCCCAGGGTGGGATGGGTCTGCCGGTATGTTGGCTGCTCTACTGAGGCATTGAAGCTGAGTAAGTCCTCTTAAGAGGTCAGTGAGCAGCTGATGATCTGGTGTGCGGTATTGATGACCCTCTCCTGCCTGCAATGCTTTACACATATTTTATAGTCTTACTGAATTAGCTTGCTTTGTTTTTTAAATGTTCCTCTTAACCCGAGCTTGTTCCAGAAACTTCTACTAAATTACTACTTCCATATTCACACAAAGCACAAACCAGGCACCAAATGCCTGCCATGATATGATTATGTCCATAATAACAGCTTGCTGCCCTCGTGCACAGTGCTGCCCTTTAGCCATTGCAGTCCTTCGGCTACTGCTGTCCACCCTCAGCTGATCATTCTACAACTTCAGGACACTGATTTAAGTGACTGTTTTTGTACCATTTTAGATATCAATGAGTCAAAATGCCAAAAGCACTGTATATCAGAGAGCTTTCTGCTTTATTCATTTCATTGAGAGATGATCTTTTCTTTCGATTTTCAACTATGCCTTAAGGGTGGAAATCCATTTAAAACATTAGGCAAAAAGAACTGAACAATTGTTGTGGTCCCTTCATGGCTGGTCCATAGTTATTAACCGGTTAATGCATTAAACTAGTGCACTCAAACATCAATACCGTTTTACCCTTTGTTGTGTCAACAACCTATCACCTAAAACTCAAGACCAAAGCTCAATTTGATTACTTTTTCACAGTAAAATATTAACTCCTAATTTATCTCAGTGTAGTATCAGAGATACCTAATGCAGGATTTTGCTTTTAAGTAAAGGCCATTCAGAAATGCCCCAGATTATATTGCATCTTTTCTTGATAATGAGCAGGACTGAAAAATGAAAAGAATCTGGGTGCCCTGGCCCCGGTGCCTTGGTGGCCTAATGGTTAAGTTACAGACCACATAACCGAAACTTCCACGGTTCGTTGCATGTCATACCCCTCTCTCCGCCCCAGTGCTTCCTGTCTCTCTCCACTGACTCGAATAAAGGCAAAAAGCCAAAAAATTAATCTTTAAAAAAAAGAACAAGTTTTCTTGATCCAGACAGCACATGCTTGTGTGTCTTGTGTAAAAGAATACAGATGTGAATTTTGACTTTCTATTCAGGCACTGCTCTTACGCCAATCTTCACATTAAGCTTTAAACTTGATAATGTAACTTGATGTTACATTGATAATAGCTTATATAACCTTCCAGATCTACACTCCAGGAGCTACACTTCATCACTACAGTACAGGCAGAGTTAGTAGCACTTCTGATTGTTTTGTGTCCTTGGTTTAAGGGATTATATAAATTGTTCGATACCTGGGTGGTTGAGGGATTATGGAGGGATTGTGTATTGATTTGTTTGTGTTTGCATGAGATGCAACCTGAGGAGGCTGCTCAGCTAGCCACCTGGAAGGCCAGGAAGAATCAGATATAGGTCATAGGTTTGGCATATGTGTTTTTTTAGAAACCATCTTTATGTCAAAATTCCTGTGGAGTGTGTTTTTCTGTCAATGTGACCTTTCTATTTCCTTTAAAAGTTAATCTCTGCTTCCAGAATCGATATTGTATGTTTTCCCTGCCTTTATCTTTATGCTGTCTGTAACAAAAGCTGGACATTATTAATTGGAAAAGAAGTTAAATACGGCACACAAATCACTGGTAATTATTGCATTCTGAATGTTCAAATGGTCAAATCGTTTGCATTATTCTAATCTGCAGGATAAAGATTTGGACCAAAATGCAAAATGTCCTCTACATATTCATCAGAAATGTCAAGCAAAGCAACAAGAATGGGTCTAGATCATTGTACCAATCAGCCAGGGAACTCCTTGATAAACAGTGCTTTTGCCCTTTGGTGTTATCAGTCTGCACACACACACATTTTAACAGTGTAGGAACAACACACAAGCCAGACCTTTTTTTCTGTGAAGTCCTTTTAATACCTCAAGGATCTGATATTTCTATAGAACTGTTGTTGTTGTTTTTTTACTGTGATTAAATCAGGCACACAGTTTTGTCAAAAATTATTAGGAAAGTGACACATTTGTTGACTTGTACTCCAGCACATTTGATATGAAAACCATATGTTTAAAGGAACAGTTTCACATTTCAACTTTCTTGCTGTGAGTGAGAGGTTAATGTATGTAAAATGCTTCCCGTGAGTCAAAAGCTGGGTCTTAGTCTGCTCTGAATGTTTCCTAAATGGCCGTCTGCTCCATAGTCTTTGTTGCTAAGATTTTGGATAAGAGGTAGCACGTCTCAAATATCCTAATTAAGTAGGACAAAATACTGACATTTCAGTCGTTTATTTGGCTCACATGTCAATAGATAACCAATAGGCAACCAGCAGAGACTCCAGGATGTCACTCTTTTCTCAGTAAAACACCAACTTGGTCAGATTAAACATACAATATGTATATATATATATATATATATATATATATATATATATATATATATATATATCATATTCACTTGGGAGCTTTAGAGGTGCTGGTACTGTAGATACTAGTTTAGCTGTCTTCCCCTGTTCACAGTCTTAAAGCTAAGCTAAGTTAATTGGCTTCTATTCTAGTGGTAGCTTCACATTTAGTCTACACACAAGAGTGGTATCAATCTTCTCTTGGCAAAAAAAACAAAGAAACATGTTTCCCAAAACGTTGAACTGCAGATTTATATTTGAGCTTTTTGAATGTACAATTTACCTACAGAAATGTATTAAAAAAGAAGCATTGTTGGACTAAAAACTAACTATCTGTGGCTACTGGATACTAGGATGAGACATGAGATTAGAATTCAGCAGAATTCGAGGCTGTCTGTTCCAGGTGGAGGCTTCATACAGATTTGTACGAGATGGGGATGTCAATAATCTTTGCTGGATAGGTCCTGCCTATTATCCATATCTGATCAGCTGTGTCTGAAGAGACAACACGGCACACAGAGCAAGCACAAAGAGCGCAACACTGGGCATTGCAACATCAATATTAATGACATCACTCTGTACTTGTACGTCTGAATTCAAGCAATTTAGTCAGACATACTGTGAGCAAACCTGTGGAAGCCGGCCTGTATTGTCAGATGAGAAAATCAGACAAAGGCCCATAGAGCTAAGTAAACAGCATTCATTACGATAAACTAAAGCAGCTACAGTTATGAACTGGAGGATACCAACCATTTTTTATTTTACTTGTAATACCAAATGTTAAAACTCAGCTTTTAATGGCATTTCATCACCGTTTATGATGTGTATATTTAATACTTACATTTTCATTTCATTTAAGTTCATATATGGTACAGCAGCCTTGTTGAGAAGCCCTCACTGCTCCCTTGGCTCTTCTCCTTCGGCTGTTGAGAGCACTCAAGCCTTCACTGCGGCCTACTATCTCTCTCCTATTGGTTATTTTCATTCTAGTGCTTTTATTCTGTACTCCTTCAGTACTTAGAAGGCCTACCAAGCATGTTTGAAATAAGATATTTCTTTCTTTGCTTTCCTAGAACGTATGCAGCACTCTGTGGTGCACTGTGGGAACAACCTGCCACTCAAAACTAGACGGGGCTGCAGATGGGACCAGTTGTGGCCAGGACAAGGTAATAAGGTTGCAGGTTGTTTTTTTTAGGGAGGTGCATTAACATTTAGTGTTTTAGTTCATGGGGGTTATTCCAATTTGCAGTACTTATTTTTACAAGTTGCATGAGATTAAGATCATACAGGTCATCATTTGGAAGGGCTGGAGCAAGACCTCAGAGACCTCAGTTGAATATGACCCTGAATGTATGGAGGTTTTTCAGACTGTTACGTGGCCAAACATTGTAGTACTTGTGTGAAGAGAGGGCTTTAAGTTATTCAGTTATCACTGAACAGTTAATAAAATTTAAAGCAATACTGAAAGATAAGTAAAAACAATAGAGAGTAGCTTTTTACAGATACTGTATTTTGTATTGATGTACAGTATGTATCAGCTGATAAGTAACAAAGACTGACAGTACAGAAATGCTGAATATATGCTTCAGGTCATTTAGAAATATTGTCACCACCAAATGTATTTTTTAACTACAAAATGTCTTTCATACTACATACATAATAAGTTATCTTTGTCATAATTTAAGGCATTCCTATAAGGTTTGCGTACTTTATGTTTTTATGTAAAAAAAACATTTAGACAGCAAAGTTGATGAGTCTCAGTTGTAGGAGATAATGCTGCTTTCAATCCAAGAACAAGAAGATGAAGCTTACAGTGCATGTTATTGTTGATAATGTAAACTGTGCTGTCTCTTTCACCAGTGGTGTATAGGTGGGGAGTGCGTATCAGTTGCACATCACCCAGAGAGTGTAAACGGTGGCTGGGCGTCGTGGAGCGAGTGGTCGGCCTGTTCAAGGTCATGTGGGGCTGGAGTCCAGAGTGCCCAACGAGACTGTGATAACCCAGTGTAAGTTTCATGTTTTCTTTTGACTCTTATTTTGTACTTATGGAAAATATAGATCAATGATGTGCAAGTAACATGATTGAAGCACACAGGCGAGTGGTTTCAAACCTTTTTAGCATGACATTCACCCGCAGGCAGAGCAGCTCATATCCACCTTCGTTAACACCACTCATCATGTTCCAAGTGTGTTTTTTTGAATTAATTATACACTGGATGTTATGTAACAACATTCATTTTGAATAAGTGGATGTTGTTACAAGAATTGTTTCCTACAAGACACAGTGATCCTGCAATTATCAGTGTTCAGGCCTGTTTCCTATTGTCCTTTTCAATAGATTTAGTTACGTTTGCATTTGTACCACCACTTGGAGAGTCAAAGACTGCATGTTTCAACCATTTATCTATTTATCATAGCTATTTCGACCTCTCACATACTTTCAATCACAATATATGGTGTTAGGGTGTTACAATTAACTCAAGTCATTGACGAACTGAGGTATGTCTTTTCTGCAAACAGTCTATCATAGCTGGTAGTTTACTGATTATTATGACAATGAATAGTACTAAAGATCACAACAATTAACACTTTATGTTAATTGTTGTGATCTTTAGAAGCTTTCCAGAGCAGCTGAGCTACTCCACAATCTTCCCATGAACCTCCTGCAACTTCAGAAGTACTGCTGGGTGGGAATCACTGGTGTTGAAACCCCTAAATCTAAATGTTACCTTCTCTGGACAAGAAGAAGAAAATCATTATTACAATTATTTATTAAAATTACACTGATACCAATGTATCCTTTAATATCGTATAATCATAACATGACATCAGTTGTACCATTATGAGTAATAAAACAGCTGAACCTTACTTGGATGACAACTCCAGTCTGTAATGTTTTTGTACGAACAGAGAGAGATAACCTATTTTCTGAAATACATGGCAGATATTTTTGACTGACATATGGCTGATGAGAGGGGCATCAGCTAGTAACTTAATTCACACTTTCCTGTGGCCTGCAGGTGAGAGTAAGAAGAAGTTATTATGTACTCTACTGCAGAGTAAAGCCAAAGCAGTGTATTAGCAAAAGATATCACAGTACCAGTGTGTATATATTTTCCATTGCAGTAATTTGCTACATTAAATGTTTTCTAGGCTGTATATTTAGTATTTGTATTTTACTTTGATTTTTATTACTTTCACCAACAAAGGATATTCGTCTTTATCCCATTAAGGGATTTTCATTGCTCTCAAATATTGTCCTTAAAATCCCCTTCTAGTTTAGACTCTGTTGGCTCAATTAAAATACAGTCTCAGTAAATCCTGAAAACAAAAGTAAAGTGTGGCAGTTTGTTTTTCTTCCAGGGTTCGCTCCTCGACAGAAGTTAATTAATGATTTTTTTAATTTAAAGATTAATGAGCAGTGTGATGAACAGGTTTTTTAGGTAATATCTCAACCTAATGTTAAGTTTCTACCAAAATGCTGCAAATGGCTTTATGCATTTTATGATAATCTTCATATTTAAGTTGCTTCTTTGTCACAAGCACCGTCTTCAACAATTAAGCCTCTTTTGATGATTCATAATTAAGCTATTTAAATTCTAGACAGGAAGCCTATTAGATCACACATCTGCCAATTATTGAATATCCTTCAATCGTTTTAAGAAATATGCTAATCTTAAACTCATATCTAAATGCCAAACCAGTAACCAGGCTCCTTTGATACTCGTTGACCTCTCAGGGTTTCTGGTTCAGTAACTTGAGAGGCATCCACAGGGAAATATAAAGTGCCGTTTTGTAAATCTTCACTTGGACAGACAGCTTTTTGTGTTTGGGGGATTAACATGTGGAACTCTTTACCCCCAGAACTCAAAATGAATCATGACTGGGAACGTTTAAACTTAAACTGAAACAGTTTTTAAAGAGGGATCAATCATGAGTGATCTGATGCTTTTACAGCATTGTTTGTGAGTTGTTTTTTGTGCTGCTTTGTATTTGATCTGTTGTTGAGTTTTGTGTTGTAATGTATAAATATGCATTTTTTGAGTCCTTGCTATATACGTGTCCATATACTAATAAACAGAAAGAGGGGAATAGTTTAACACTCAAGGGATAGGATCACAATTTTTCTGTCTTTTGTTGATTTTGCTCATTCCTCCTGTTGGCCATTATAAAATCCCCTCTGAATAAGCTTCCAGTGTAAGTGATGCATGTCCTCATTCCGTGCAAAACTGAGTTCAAAAACATTTTAATACAGGTTTGCACAAAAGATAATTTGAGGCTTTTTGCACCCAACAAAGACAGCTGATTTTGTCACCCATCCCACACTTTGGAAGACGAGGAGTGGATTATTTAATGGTCACTAACAAGCAACCGAAACCTGTTTCAGTGCCCATGTGGGCATCTGAATGTTTTAAAACAAACTTGAAAAAGTATGAACCTATCCTTAAGGACTCAGTAGTATTTGGGGATAATTAGCTTAGCCTTGACTGTGTTAGTTATGTAATGCAGCTATTCATAAGTCTTATTGTTACCCTGCAAAGTGTGAATAATTGCTCGGAGCGAAACTTATATCTGATCATTACCGTGCTTTGTTCTGTCTTTTTTTCTTTTTTTAGAAAAACGTCAGCTCATGACCTTATTGAACCAAAGCTTTTCATTTTTATTTTGCACACAATTTGCTCAAATGCACATTCGGACTCTCTGCTTTTTTCAAAGCCATATCACAGCTAAATACTATTTACTGGTAAAGAAAAGTTAATGAGCAGCACTGAAATAACATATTTGACTTGTCTACAGTCCTAAGCACAGAGGGAAGTACTGTCTGGGAGAGAGACGGAGATACAAGATCTGTAACACCACACCATGCCTGCATGAGCAGCCCTCCTTCAGAGACATGCAGTGTAGTTACTTCAACACCAAGCCCTACAAGGGCAGGTTCTACAAGTGGGTATCTGTCATCAACAGAGGTGAGCAAATTTAACTGGATTCAGGTTAACAGGATTTAGGTGTTTTGTGTCCATGCTTAAAATAACTTTGTGTCTTCTGTCCGTTGGACCTCTCTCCACAAATGCTCAGTCAACCCCTGTGAACTGCACTGCCGTCCAATGAATGAACATTTCTCTGATAAGATGCGTGATGCTGTAACTGATGGGACGCCATGCTTAGAAGGCAACAAAAGTCGTGATATGTGCATCAATGGCATCTGTAAGGTATCAACTTTAAAATTACTGTTCCACATATTGTCTTTTTTTTAAAGTGTATTTAATTTGTTCTGTTTTTCATCTTTTAATTTCAAAACAAGATTAATTAATTATTCAACTTGTATTTCTGTTTAAGTGCAATTGTGCTGTGCTAGCAATGCAGTATATTTAGTTGACCCTCGTGTTGTTTTCTCTGGCTAGTGTTGAACATTTGACATTCTGCATGAAAATGAGCTTGTTATACAAAAACGTCAGTGGCTGTTATCTCACACGATAGCTCTTGCCTATCACCCTGGGCCAAAATGCCAGTCACTGATACGGACACTATTGGATACAGAGTGGACAGCAATTAAAGGGTTTTGGCTCTGATTTCATGACATTTTGTGACATTTTTGTCAAGCGCCACCATGTTTTCTTCCTTTCTTGTCCCAAATTTTGTGTTTGGAGACTCCAATTGAATTTAAGGGCTATTCTGTCTGTTCAAAATCTACAGCTTTAGTTACTGTCTAGTCTCGACTGTAAATCAGTTTGACATCGTAGCATGTACAAATCCTACATTATTAAAATAATGGTGTCGTGGAGCTGACCTGTTGTTTATTTGGAATATATATTGTGGCTTTAACTGCACACAGTGGGAGCTGAGAAACAGTATGACTCTAATCATAAAGCAGCACAGTATGGTACTGAAGATTACTGGGATTTTCTCTTGCATCAGCTTGCCTTATCAGAACAAGTCAAAGGCAAATGAAGCAAGGCGAGCTAGGTTTCTGATCTGTGCTATTTTTGTAGTTTTTCTCCAAAGTAATGTGTGCACAAAGGCTTACCAAATGTGGAAGATAAACTGAAAAATGTGGCTTTGATTTTTGCCTTTGTTGTGTAATTACTGTACATTTTATCATCTAAATCATATATCACATGTGTGTTACAGAATATAGGCTGTGACTATATGATTGAATCCAGTGTTGTAGAGGATCGCTGTGGTGTGTGTAATGGTAATGGCTCCACCTGTACCACTGTGAGGAGAACCTTTGAGGAGACTGAAGGACTTGGTATGTTTCTTATTGATCATTTGGGAGTTTTGCCAGTTTAATTCAAAAGCGTCTTTGCCGCAATAGGAGATACATCTGTCATTATATACTGATTAAGATTGCATTATGTCTCTATTAGGATTGAAAAAGGACTTTTCCAGGTCTAGATATGCATTGACTGTATTTTCTCTGATATGGCCACATGAAATAATTGTTTCCCTGACCTAATAAGATGTTAGGATGATGATTTAAACACAGCCTTTGGTTTATAGTCATGGTATAAGTGTAACAGCGCACTCTGAGGTGATGCTCCCCACCTCCGCCTTGTCCATCATGATGTACACTCACCAAGCACTTAATTAGGAACACCTGCACAATCTCATGCACTCCAATACAACAACTCTGCCAGAAATTCTACTTTTACGAGGCGTATATATTAGCAGTGCTTGTTGACAGTGTCAGAATTGAGCAGGCAGCACTTTAGGAACACTTTTCAATTTAACTCCAGCACACCCCCACAACCCACTATGACCTCAATAATACACATAAAGTAGAATTATCACCTTTCTGACAGTGTCAACAAAAACGGAAAATGTATAAGCTTCGAAAAGGTAGAATTTATGGCGGAGCTGTGAGAGAGTTGTATCTAATTACGTTAGAGTCCACAGGTGTTCCTAATAAAGTGCTTGATGAGGGTATGTTGTGATCAGGACACAATGTTCTGCATTATCACTTAATAAATGTATTGTCCTCAAGGCTATGTAGACATTGGAATGATCCCAGAGGGTGCGAGGGATATCCGGATTGAGGAGGTGGCTGAAGCTGGGAATTTCTTGGCACTACGAAGCGACAACCCAAACAAGTATTTTCTGAATGGTGGCTGGACTATCCAGTGGAATGGGGAGTACAAGGCAGCTGGGACAGTGTTCACCTATGAAAGGACTGGACATCTTGAAAACTTGACTTCGCCTGGGCCCACCATGGAACCGCTGTGGATTCAGGTAGGACTAACAGAGAAAAAGGTTTGCTTAAATTACAGTTTTTAGAGTATTTAGAGTACTCGGCACACTGTCATTAGTGTAGGGACGAGCCTCCAGCCTTTTTCTGACACCGTTCCAACCCCAAACAGTCAACAATAAATTACAGACAGCAGCTTCATGACTCTGTGTTATTGTCTTAATGCACACACAGACTGTGTCTTGAATGCAGCTTTCCCATTTATCTTTATTGCTCTAATTTCCTCAATGATGAAACTTCTTCTTTTATATCCCTTAATTAGGTCCTGATTTAGTTTCTGGATCTTCTTAGTTCCTTGTTGACTCTATTTTTGATGTTTTCCAGGATTCATCAGCTTTTCTTTTGTTTGGTTACAGCTCCTCTTTCAGGAGACCAATCCAGGAGTGCGCTATGAATACACCATCAGTCAAAATGTAGCAGAAGACGACGACATTCCCGCCTCAGTTTTCATCTGGAAATATGGTTCTTGGACTGAATGTAGTGTCACCTGTGGAACAGGTAAGAGAACAATTGAAGATTATAATGTAGTTAGGTAGGTGGCTAGATAAAAAAGAGAGAGATTCATATCAGGCTGGTACAGTGTCTACGACTCAGACAGGAACAAGAAAGCTGTATTCCAAGTCTGACATTTGATCGATGACTTTTATTAAACCACATTGCAGCATATCTTCATTGCAGGACAAACACAAGCAGGTTTATGACATATTGTTTCTGTAATTACCTGACCTTGAAATTCATTTTGCCAGCTTGGCATTTTTGGGCCTTGTGCAGAGCATATGACTCAAAGTTTTTGAAGGAGAATTTCATCAAAACGAGATAATAGATGATGATGTGTTTGCTCTTTTGGTGAAAACTGGATGGTATTCTATCAGTGCAGCATCACTCATTTGATAATGTGGTCATTATGTGCCACTTATTTTATAATAATGCCAAACATTTTTAATTTTGAAAGATTACAGCTCACACACAGCTATTGAGAATCACCTTTCTACGCAATAACCTTGTTGTTAGATTATTCAGGAGGTTACAAAACGAATCCTGAGCAAAAGATGATAGCCCTGGTGGTATATTATTATCATTATTTTTTTTTTGTTATTAGACAAGAACCATTCACAAAAAAAAACAATAATCTCAAAATGAGAAGAGATGATTTATGCCAGATGTAGCTTTTAGCTAATTCACATCTGCAGTCAATGGGCAGGTAAACACAGAAAAATCACTAGATACTAAAAAAACATTTATTTACATGCAACACTATTACATATCTCTATCACTCTGACATTTATACAGATAAATCTAACAACGCATATCCTCATGTTATTGCCAGCACATTCATCCACGACAGCAATACGTTGTAATGGGTGAATTTATCCAGTACAATGATTATGTTTTCTATACATAATTACACTGCACTACACACAGTCCATTCATATCATTCATGTAGTCAATATAAAGAGGCAAGAAAGAAAGAAACACCTTCCCACATCCATTTATCCTGTCACATTTTCCTTTTCATCAACCCCTCTAGACGTCAGTGTTTTTTTAAATGCTTGACATTTACCTGAATACTATTGTGTTGTTAATATACAAGCAAGACTTTAATGTCTTAGTAAGTTGAAAAGGGAAAGGACTCCCTCCTGAGCATAGTTTTTGAATTTACCGAACACTGACCCAGAATATGAAAGTGAGTTCTGAATGTATCATTAGATTCATACAGACTTTAATCTTTAGCTTTCAGCAGCATATGCAAGAGAATTTTAAACTAGGTGATGAAATTGTTTTAACCACGATGCTTCTTGAGAGTAGTTGTTGACGTCTGTTGTTAAGTTCAAGTTACGTACACAAGCTTGTACTGTTCTATCAAAGAGGAGGACGTCCTCTAATGCAGTGCAATACAACTGCATGGACAGAAGGACGTGTCAGTAATTAAGGACTAAAGTAGCTTCAGAAGTCAATTCTGAACATATTTAGTTTACACTGTCTACAAATCTGTTATAAGCTGTTTATCAAGCTGACACTTTCAGTCTCTCTGATCCAACATAAGCTGCCTGAAGATCAATTAAGGACTTTACACTATAAATCAAAGTAAAAATTGAAACTGTTTATCCTACTGGATGAATATAGGATCTGAAAGCATTTCTCATGTGGCTAAAAAGTAAATCTTTTCTGAAACTAGCAGAGCATAAACTAAGGTTTTAAAGACAAAGACAGCAGTGAAATCCCTCATTTAAAAGCTGATAAAAAAGGATTGATTATCACACACCAGACTGGAGTCTTTGATGTTGGTGTGGTTGATCTATTCACTTCACTTGCCGCTGACATGAATGTAACTGTACTGATTCAGTCTTTTATTTAGACTGCTTCTATCAAAGACCTATTTAACACCACCACAAGTAGACACTGCTCTGAAAAGAAATAATGCATCCTTTAATATCTGATAATACAGAATCAGAATTAATGCACTTTGCACCTTCAAAATAACACGACTAGTAGGCTTTAAATCATTTCTAAAATAACAGTATATTACAGTTCTTATACACTACTACTTTGATACATGTCCTTAATTGGTAAAGTACTTTAAAAAGTAAGTGTGCTGTGCATACTGTCTCACTGTAATGACTAACTTTAATAAAACGTTAATGTCATTAGTGTCATTAGTACCATAACTAACCGTAACGTACCGTAACTGTGCTTGTCCTTCTGCTCTCTGCTGTTTCTACTTCTTTTCTTTTCAGTGGAGAATGCAGCATATGTAAATGATGGATGTCCTGTTCTGTGTTTGGACATTCATATACAAGAATAATTGTTTTCAGGGAATTTCGGGCTTACCTCGAGATGCAACTCTAATCATAGTGTACCAGTTGTCCAGTATGTTGTCCTCTGTGTTTACAATATATATTAAAGTAGCTTCACATGTCAACTCTAGACATTGTTTGCACTGTCTTCAAATCTCTATTAAGGGATAAGGTTGGCAATTTTCTATTTTTCTTATTGTCAACAAATCTGACGTGCAGAGCCAAACCAACAATGAAGTACAGCTATTGTTGTGAGTATCCAAGGCCTGATATTTTTCATTCCTCTGTGCTGTAGACCTCTGCTGTTGTCAAAAAACAAACATGTCAGTGAGTCAAGGACTTTATGGATTATGGAGTAGCATTTATATATATATAGTAAAGTATATAGAACATTGAGCACTAACTTTGGTATCAAACTTTACCATTACAGCTCTGTAAAAAGCTGCCTCACAAAAATGAGTCCAAATGTACTTCTGACCATCCTTCACCATCTTCTCCTCCACTTTTACTCCAATTTGAAAAGACTCTTAAAGGTTATTTCAATTAAGGCGCATCAAGGCACAATATCTCCCCAGTGTCCATGTGCCAGGAACAGGGTTTCATGCACGTTCAAACTGTATTACATTAAAATATCCACCTCAGCGTGACAACACAGAAAAGTATTTATTCAAGTAGCAGTTCAATTTAGCCAAGAGCCATGTAATCAACATGGCTGAGAGTGTTTTATCAGCATTTTTCTAGTTTATTTCTTATTTTCTTTCTTCCTCCATCCGGTTTTCAATCAAAGGTAGCTGTCCTATCCTATAAGAGATGCCTTTGAAGGTGTAAATTAGCTACCAGATGCACATTGTGAAAGCTCAGCAGGCTCAGAGCAGAGGGCATAAAGAGATGAGAGGTGTCTCCAGCTCTGATGGGGTGCGCCCCCTCAGGGGTGCGAGAGTAATGATGAGCGGCATCACAACAAAGGATATATATCTGTTGCAGCCTCAGGAGACAAGTCCTCATCATGTAATGCTTTGTGTAATGCTGTCTGATACCTGGATGTGACACTTTTCTGTGTGCTAGATATTATAATGCATTTATGTTCAACCAGTCTCATTTTATATGGAGGGAAGTAAATTGACTTTTACTCTTATGTGATTAGAAAGCCATCCACAAGAATGACCTTATTTCCTGCCTTTATGTTGCATGTGTATTCAAGAATCATAGTGGGTTTACTGAGTTTACTAAAAAAAAAAAAAAAAAAAAATTAAATATTATTAAATTATTAAATTGATAACCTCACTTTAGCACTGCAGTTACCTCCAAGTACAACAGATTTGGTACATGAGTCATAATTTATTAGCTTTAGCATGTATCCTGGTTTAGTGTGCTCAGGTATGCATTTGTGCTGTGTGTTCACTAATGTTATTTATAAGTGGCTCTTCATCATCACCTACTCATGTTATATCAAGTGTTTCTAGCCACTGGGCTTTTATAATTCCTTGCTGGGAACTGTGTGTGCTTGTGCATGCTGGCTCACAAAAGCTTATTTCTCATCTCTCTGGTATTTCAGGTGTTCAAAGGCAAATTGTTCACTGTGTTGAGAAGACTACTGGGATAGTTGAGGAGCACTTCTGTGACCCTTTAACCCGACCTGAAGATAACCAAACCAGCTGCAACAAGGAGCCATGTCCAGTCATGTGAGTTTACCCACTGGACATTATTTACAAAATGACACCTGCCCTGTTCACTGACAATGTGATTACTGGATCTTTGGACAAGCACAAACACACACACACACACACACACACACACACACACACACACACACACACAGAGAGAGAATAAAAGACACTAGTATTTCAGCCCTTGAAGGTGGGAACACTTAGTAGAAATGAAACCAATGACATCACATAAACCATACATAATCATAAATTCAATATTTGTCTACAGCAGAAACTTAGCATTCTTTAAAAATACAATTAGTGTTCATGTTGCAACCGTTTCAATAAGAAACAAGCCAAGTTGAATGTAGCCTTGGGATTATTCCCTTAGTGTCTCCCAACTCACTGGTCTGCTAATTATACCACTGTGACTACTACAAGCGTCAAGTGTCATTCTGTGGCTTACAATTGCAGTTTTAGTCCCCCTCTATTCAAACATGGGTTTTGCTTATTGTTACTTTACTTGAATGTGTTGGCTTCACTATGCAGAATGATTTATGTGCAGAGTTTGACACTAGAAGGCTGTTTCCACATTCATCTGCTAAAGAGGGAAAGTTTCTCTATGCTCGCCTTATATCTGAGTTTAAGGAGTGGGTTTACAAGCATGAGTTGTGACATCACAATTAGTTTGGAGCCAATTGTTGTCCAAAATGAAAGTTACAAACATGCGACGAGGAAGCTGAAAAATCAAGAGAGAAACATTTTGTGTCCAAGCAGTTAAACTTTTATTGAATTTCTGTGAGGGAAAACATATCAAACACTAAATCTTATTCAAAGCAGTCTGAAACACCCTTCAGCTGTATATTGAACCACATTAGGTAATCTAATTAAACAGCTCCTGTCAGCCAAAGACATTTTAGTACTGAAAGGTTTTTGACACAACTTAAAATTGTCTATAAATAGCATAAATACAGTCAATTCCTTACATGAGTGAAAATACTATTTAAATGAGTAAGTAAACTGCTAATAGCTGCATGTAGTGATGAGGTCAAATTATGTGAATGATATAAAATTAGATTAGATTATTGAAACATTTTAAGTGCACCTTGCTCATAGATTATTAATGGTACCAAAGTGCACCAGAAAACATTTAAATTGCTTGTGTTATAGTTTCTGATTATTAAATTGCTTCTTTCAATCATGTAGTGGTGTCAACAAGTGCTATTTTTTAACCTACATTTTATTATACAGGTAGGAGCATTACAGGGAGCGGTAAATGAATGAAAATGATTGTCCTCCCCCCCAAAAAGCCAACTATTTATACCACCACTCCTTGATTGTGTGCTTTTTCATCATCATTATTATTATTATTATTATTATTATTATTATTATTATTATTCAGTTTCCTATTTCTGCTTATTTTTAAAAGAACAATGTCGTCGTCACATCAGACATTGTTCTTTTTGGTTAGGGAGGAAGAGACAGGAGAAGCAGGAGGAACAGGAGACAGCTCCCTGGTCTCAGCTGGCAGGTTGCTTAACTGAGATCAAAGAGTCAACACTCTGTCTTGTTTACACCCACACACTTTGCTGCACCAAACTGCAGCTTGTTAGCTTGTAGTATCAGTAGTGAAACAGCTCCATTTCCTCTTTGAGTTTGACTGTTTAGCATAGAGATCATTACCACTTCTGTTGCTACAGATGTTGTCAGTGAACAGAGGTTCAATTTCAAGCTCCTAGTCTACTCAGTCTGTGGATATAGCAATTAATGATACAAAAACCATCTGTGTGTGTTTTTAATGCATCAACATTAAATGACTAAATAAAAAGTATTTAAAGGAAGGGTTCACAGTTTTCAGGTCTGTCTTAAAGCAATAGATAATAGAGATAGTAGAGGTTTTGCTCGTTGTAATTATTCCTCCTGTTTATATTGGCCTCTGAGAGATCCCACCGTAGTATTAATCATGTAAATATTTATAATCTAAGTGATGGGGGACAAAACCCACAATTCTTGTTTTGTGTTTGTGCAAAACTGTATTCAAAAGTTTATCTGAACATGAAGTGTCAGCCATCCAATCTGTCAAATTAAGTTAAAGTCTTCCACATTTACAGTGTTTTTAGAATGAAATCACCTCCTGAGCTGCAGTGGAAATATTGTAACTAAAACAAGGAACTTCATATTATATAGCTTATTGTATTAAATTATTGTATTGAATTTCAATTTTTATTTGAGTACCTATTGATTTAAGACTGACTTAAAAAAATGATGAACCCATCCGCTACGAATTATTCAGCCTAATGTCCAACAATGGAAAGGCAAGATCACGTTCAAGATCAGATAAAGATAAAGAGAGGCAAAATATTGCTCCTGAGTGACCACAGTGCAACATAGAACAGACATGAGGACTTGTGCAAAACAATAAATTGGTGCAAGACACACAATATTAACATAACAAGTGCACACAGTTTTAAGGTAAGACTGAGCGTTCTTACAGGTTTGTTAGCAGCTAGCTCAGTTGTAAATCAGGTGCAACAAGATGCCGATGGCTACAGTATATCTTATTTCCATAAAAACTTTTTCCCAAAAGATTTCTTTTGTAAGCAATAGCACTCAGTATATTTGTGTTGTATGGTAAATACTGTTTTGATCCACCATTTCCACTCAAAAGTGCACCTAGTTCCCAGAAACTCGCAGGAAAATGATTCATGCACTCATTGCACTGTACATGCTGTAAAAGAGCAGCTGGTGGTTATTTCTAGCAGCAACATTATACATAGACTATCCTGTTTTCATTGGAACATGATGTACAGTACCACTCAGAGGTTTGGACACACCTTTTCATTCACTTGAAGAAGAAAGTGTGTCTAAACTTTTGACTGGTGCTGTACATTCAGTATATACCTGCTGTTAGGTTTAGCTTCTTTATTGTCATTGTACAAAACATACAACGAAATTCACGTGCACTCAAGGACCGGGCTCTGAAAAAACAGAAATGAGTAATTATTGCTGTGCCACTATTATTGACACATATTTGCCACTATTTACTGTATGTATGTGTTTTTGTGTAGTGGTTTTTGAAAAATTGTATATTTTGCAGTAAACCATGCACTGTGGGGCATTTGTCATAAAACTTCAGTAATGCTGAGATTGGGACACACACACCCACCAACATAAAACATAAAGCGGTCTCAACCACTCACTCAGTCTGTCATCACCCTCTTACTCCTACAAAGTGAGCATAACAAAACTTCTTATTTACTTGTATTTTTTTTTAGCTTTTTGATTGTAACCATGTAGTCCATCACTGAGTAGCTGAAAATGTGAGTTGGATTAAGGCAGAAAGTTTTGACAGTCAGAAGTTTCATCATTTTGGTGAAGCAAAACTTGAGACATTAATAATGACCAGCAATCCTGTTAACACCCTGAAGAAATAATATAGACATTGTGTGCTAAGGGACACTAAAATTGAAATTCACTGAAATTTCACAACACAGACATCTAAAGCCATGAGTCATTGGTATTCACAAAGCTGTGAAATACTGTCATTTTCTATAACAAATGTACCATTAAATTGGAAATCTTTGCATCTTTTGTGTTTCTCTGTATAGATGGTGGGTTGGAGAGTGGCAGAAATGCTCATCAAGCTGTGGGAGTTCAGGCCTGGCTAAAAGAACAGTGCTTTGCATCCAGGCAGTAAGTGTGGAGGAGCAGAAAGCCTTGCAGCCCGGTGAATGTGAACACATACCCAAACCTGAGTCACTTTCCTCATGCAACACACACATCCCCTGCCCATCCGACTGGACCACTGGCAGCTGGTCAAAGGTGAGCGTGGGTTGGAATATAAGGTTCAGGGTTGTTGGAAACTTTGCCAAAAAGAAAAGCTTTTTAAAAAAAGAAATTAAAATGCAAATATTTTTGCATGTCACCAGAAAGTCTTACAAACTACTTTTTATGAAAAGATCTCTCTGTGAAAGTTCTTCTAGAGAGGATCTTTTATGCTCCTCTCTTATTCTGCTCTTGTTACTCATATATTGGAGTTAGTCATCCTCTTATCTTTTAGTTTTTGTCAACAAATTTCTTCATTTTTGCAGCTTGTGTCATAAGACATTGTCACATCTCCAGCTTTTTAAAAATACAATAATTAGAAATTCAAGGAATTCAACAGGTACACTAGAAACATTTCTGTCTATTATTTTATGATATTGCTGATTGCCTATAGCTGGAATGGCCTTAGATCTACATGTTTGTGAAATACTTAACGGCCATACTCTCTGTATTTTGTTTTACATCTATTTTTGCATTTCATTTTATTTAGAAATGAATGAATTAGATGTTCACTCAAATCGAGGCATGATTTACAGGCACATTTAGCATTTACAGCCTGAGGAAAGAAGAAAGAAAAGAAGTTGACCCTGGTCTGAATTCCACTTCACCCCTCTCTCCCACTGCGTCTTTGTACCTTGTTATTAGTATTTTAACCATACTAGCAGTGTAGCTTTAGGGATGGCATTGCCGGTGTGTAGGTTGGTCCATCATTTTGGTCCAGACTGAAATAACTGCCGAATGAAATGCCATAAAATTCATGATTCATACCATAACATCCATAGTTCATAGTCAAAATATCAGTTTGTCAAAACCCTGACAAACTAATGACATTTTCATTAACCTCAACTGCTCTCTATATTTAGTATGAATTAGCATGTAAATGTGCTAAATTAAGATGCTTACTTATCCTAACTAATCCTAACATCAGTATGATCATTTTTTCAAGTTAGCATGCTGATATTAACAGTCACATTAACACTACTGTACCTGCGTACAGCCTCACAGAGCCGCTAGCATGGCTATAGACACTTAGTCATGAATCAGTCCAGGTTATGCCTTTGGTTGTGTTTCGCAGGAGTCATTTGAGATGGTCAGATCTTTCCATCACAGTTGTTAGGATTTGGATTGACGTGCACAATGAGCAGAATCACAGTAAATGTTTTCTTAAATGTGTACAGATTTTTCAGATTTTTTTCAGCTTGCATTAACTAGATATATTATATCTTATGTCCTCAATTTAAAAACCAAAACCAAACATTTGCCTCTTTTTTTTCTGCAGTGTTCACTGACTTGTGGAAGTGGAGTACGTCGCCGTAATGTAACCTGCTCTAGAAACACAGGTGCTGAATGTGACCCACAGAAGAAACCTCTTGCTGTCACTACTTGCTCTGTCCAGGACTGCCCACAGGTAGTGGATAATTTCGGAGGCATCGACTGGTCTGGAAGTGGCTGGTCAAGCAAAGAAGTGCTCAATGAAATTAACTCTATACCTGTGGCCAAACCCCCTCCAAAACACAGCACCACCAGAGCCCAGCCAGTAAATCACAATGACTTAAATAAAGTTGTTGGGGGAGATTTTCACTACCACAATAACATAGAAAATATTGATAATTCTCTGGAGAATAATGTTGAAGTTGATGATTTTTATTACGACTATAACTTCATCAACTTCCATGAAGACTTGTCAGATGAGAACGATGGACAAGATTCAAGGGACAGTGATGAGACCAAGCCAACCGGCAGTGTGAATGAAAATGTGCACATGGAAACAACAAGAGCTCCCACGGTGAGTTCAACTGTTTCTACTGTTTCAGAGACCACTGCTTACACTTTGAAAACTTCAGAGACACAGAAAACAAAGCTGGATGACGTGAAGGACAATGGAAACCCACCAACAAAAGAATCCATGCAAACGAATTCAGAAAATTTGGATGACTTTCTTTCAGAAGATAATCTTCTGCCTGTATCTACCACTCGCTCACCACCATTGTCCACAACTAAGCATTTACAAAAGAAGAAACATAACGATCTGCAGTGGCCTGAAAACATTAGCACAATGCCTAGTCTGGCTTCCACAACAAAGGAGCCTGCACAGGATATGAAATGGGGGCAAGATGGGGAAGAGGCTGAAAATAACTATGATGATTTCACTGAGGAGGAAAATCATACTGAGGACTTCACTGTAGCTCCAAAACATGCTGCTCCTACTCCTGGACTTCAACCCACTAATAGTAGTATTGCACCAAAAACAGTGACGGAGGATGATTTTGAGTACAGTTATTATGAAGAAAGTACTCAAGAACCCAATGTCTCTGCATCTCAAGATGTAGAGATTCCAGAGCCTGCAGAAACTACCGTTCAACTGGACGAAAGAGCTTCAGAAATACCTCAAACTAACAGTGAATCACCAATATTTCCAACTACTGACTTTGATCAAACTCATTTAAGTACGATTAAGGAGGGTAATTCATGGGTGTCTGACCATGACCTCAGTGTGACCTCACTTCCCATGTCTGAAAAATCCTCTCCTCTTCCTAACCCACATCTGCTAATCTCAGGTAACCAAGAGGCCTCAGATGACACCACATCATTAACTGGAACAGGATTCCTAACTCCTACAAACCTGGAGGGAATCACTCAATCTTCTCCAGCTGATTTCCAGCCAGCTACAACTGAGCAGACACTGACAAAACGTGCTGTAACTGGAAGAACTGGAATAGACTCCACATCCCAGTCCCCATTGCTTATTCTAAGTGATTTTGACTACAATGAAATAGTTCTTCCCCCGATGGTGAGGACTAGCAGTAGGAGTGATACTAGCACTTCATACCGACTCTTTACAAGCACAGCAGCCACTCCTCAACCAAGCACTACACCAGCACATCACATAGAATCGCCAACACCTGCACCTCTGCCAAGAGCAGGTCAAGCTCCACCCTTCACACAGGTTACTACAGTGGCCTACTGGGTCACCGGCAACTGGAGCTTGGTGAGTCCGCATGGATCTACACATTCTGTTTTTGTGCTTATTCTGTGGGAGAGGAACAAAGCTCAGCTTTGTCTGACTATTAATGTCTGTTTTTATAATGCAGACACAGTTTTTTTAACTGAATTCTTTGGAGAGACCATTTGAACCAGAGGAAATGCAGATAATGTCAGTTTATGTAATGAATTTTTATGACACATTTGACAGATGTTTGCTTGTAATGGCATCCATACAGTGTTGTACCTAATATTTTAAAAAAAATGCATTTACTTGCCTATCATGAAAAAATGTTAAGTCTGACACAAAAAACACTTTGATTGTGGATGATTTACATATTTATCAGTAAGGTGTCTTGTGCGTGATGGAGCTGTTTATGCATCCAACTAAATATAAATAGTGTTGCTACTTTTTTTTTTGTAGTGCTCCACCAGCTGTGGTCTGGGAGCTATCTGGAGGACTTTGGCCTGCAGCACTGGCTCAGACTCAGACTGTGATCCAGCCAAGAGGCCTGCACCAGCCCAACGATGTTACCTGCGCCCCTGCTCCATGTGGAAAGTTGGAAATTGGAGCAAGGTGAGACTACAACACCGGTCAAAAGTTAATACACACTTTCTCATTCTAGTGAATAGAAAGGTGTGTAAAACTTTGGACTGTTACTATACTTGTTATAGTACCAAAATGGGCTGACATGTAATGTGCTTATTGTTTTACTTGCTCAGTTTTTACTTTTTACCCAGGTATATAGGCAGATTTTGTGTATGCACTGCAAAATATATTGCCACATTCTTATTATAACATGGATTTGGATTTTTTTGATTTTTTTATTGAGTTTTCACAAGAACTAAGTGGCACAGCTGTGGGAATTTTAATTTTGGCGAGCACACCACTTTGGTCTGAAACTGAAATATCTTAACAACCATTGGATGGACTGTGATGAATTTGGTCCAGAAATTTGTCCCTTAGTGACTTTTCCTCTGAATTTTCAGTGAAAGCTATTAATACAACTGTTAAATACATTCCTTAAAGAGTGATGGCAAAACAGTGTATAACTTTGTTGATTCCTTTTCCTCTAGCGCCACCCACAGGTCATAATTTCAGTTTGTTAAACATTTTGGTTTATGACCAAAGACCTGAAAAACTTCCACCAGCCTTTGTTATACTTTGTGTTTAGTGCTAATTAACAAACGTTAGCATGCTAACAAGATAACATAAGCAAGGCAAACATTATGCGTTACACATCAGCAAGTTAACATTATTTTGAGCATGCTGACATTGGCTTTAATTCAAGGCACTACTGTTTCTATCCTACAGCCCACAGAGCTGCTAGTAGCTATGTCTGTAGACTCGTAATAAATCTTAATGAATACACCTGTAAGCTTCAGACTCATGAGAGGCAAGTCAGTGCCTGTTCTTTTGTGGTTCCAGGTTTTTAAAAATGAAAAGATAATCTCTGTCGGAAAAGTAAGATGGTTGGAAACGGAAGTGCTTCGAGTATAAAAGCTGTCATAAAGGATTTTCTAGTAACAATTGTTTACAATAAATAGTCATGGAGGCCATAGGATGTTCTAATAAGTCAAAGGCAAGTGGAACTGCTGCTTAACCCTAACCCAAGGAGCTCAGTTCAGTTTATTTAAGCCTTAAGAAGAGGAAAGCAAAAGCCACACAGCAAATCCAGTAGCTTAGACTAACTACTCCTGCATACACACAAACTCCACCAGCTCCTGCTGTTTGAATAACAATCAAGTCATGTCTTTTCCCAGTGCTCCAAGAATTGTGAAGGCGGCTCTAAGTCACGAGAGGTCCAGTGTTCTGACATGCGGGATCAAAGGGCCCTGCGACCTTTCCACTGCCGGGCAATGTCCTCCAGGCCACAAACCCAGCTGCCCTGTAACCTTCAGCCATGTCTCGACTGGTACGCCTCCTCCTGGGGTCAGGTGAGTAACATAAAGCAAATTGCATTGTGAGTATTACAATGTGTATACTCTGGTTTCACCATCTAGTGAATACAGGTAATGAAATGCATATCTGACAGCATACCTGTGTATTTGTCACTTTGCAATTCTTTGTTAGCCAATGTCATATATGGATGTTGGACTGGAGAAGTTTTACTCAATGCATGCCCTCTTGATTTTCATATAAAATATTCCAGGCCATACGGTACTGTACAATATGTTTTAATTGTTTTTTGTTGATTTCTTCCTCTATTTTGTTTCATCCTTTTAGTCCAGACTGAATGCACTTGCAGAACCTTGAAATTGGGTTGTCAGTCTATGAACACTTAATCATCATCTGATGTGATGTTATTGTTGACTGGCTTGATGCATTGAAAAAGTTTCTGTTGAGGAGTGTTGCTATTTCTGAGCTCCAACAAGTATGACATTTCAGAACAATATGTGCTTTCAGCTGAATCACTGTGCAGCAATTACATAACTAAAAGGACTAAATATGCTCAATTGATGAATTGTCTGTTTGACACAAGAGTCAAGTCTCTGCAAGTTGAACTGAAATTTGAGAAAGCCAGAGGCTGCCTGGAAAGTTCAGAAAATTATTTTATTCCCATTTTTTCACTCATGCAAAATATACTGTTACACTCCTAGAATGTCAAACAGTCTCGATATTTTATATACATTTTTTCATTTTTTCTCACATTTTATAGACAGAACAGTTCATCAAGAAAATTATTGGCAGATTATTCAGTAATAATAATTGTTTGTTGCAAGCCACTATTGTAGCTACAGTGGATTGTTATCAAGAAGCTGTTAAATCCTTTTTTGTGGAGTTTCAGTCAAGACCATCAGACCAGTTGCAAACACTGTCACACTGGTGCTAATAATAGCAGCGTCAAAAACTTAAATTAGCTGAAATGGATATTTTTTCATAGATTAATCCATTTTCTGCTACCTGTTCAATTCCACATAGTGTTGATTAAATTAACACTAGGAATTATTGTTATACAGTATAGTTTACTTTTGTATTTTGGATAGTATGACGGGGAAATCGGTATTAAATTGCTTTCTATGTGGTATTAAATTTGACTTGGTGAACTCTGCTGAAACCCTATTTGTTTCCTCTCAAATTCAAGCTTAGCAATCAGTCTGGTCAAGGCTCCATATTGTCGAGTCAGAAGATTGCAGCTTGATACTTTGTTATTTTAAAAGCTAAAGTTTCAAAAAGTTCCAAAACAGGAAAAAATGAAAAGAGTCGTCCAGCTGAATGCAGTCAAAGTTTATTTGTCGACAAAGAAACCTTGGGAACCAAAATAACACAGACAGTGTCTATGCTACAATGACACACTGATTTTTGATACAAATTCCCCTTTTATACTGATAATTCTGATACTGCCCACCCACCATGAGAAAGTAAGATGTCCCTCTACCTTACGTAATTTTTAACCAATCAAAATCTTGTCAAAACAACTTTTTGGCATCAATCTCATCACAGGTGCACTTGGGGACTTTCCACTGTGGCCTTGGTGCTCACAGATGGGCAGAGAGGTTAAGTTCAGGTCAGGATAATCTAGGTCATAGGTTATATCTTATTTTAATCAAATTATGACTTTATATCAATCAAATTATAATTTTATAACAATTGTTACTGCATTCTTTTTTTTTTTCAAGATAGTGATAATAGAAAGTGCAATGCATTTAATCACATATGATCAGAAAGTGCTTAAAACATCATAAAGTGCAGAATCACTTCTCCTAACTCCTTCAGTCTTGATTATCCTTAGCAAATAGTAATCATTAATAAAATACACCAATAGCAAATAAATCATCATTCAATAATCAATCATTGTAGTCAAGATTTTACACTACAATATTAAAACCTAAAGACATTATTGCAGACATTATATGTTTATCATTGTGTGTGTGCTTGCTGTTCAGTGCTCTGAGGTGTGTGGGGGAGGTGAGCAGCAACGTATAGTCACCTGTCCAGAGGAGGACCGATGCGAGAGGGACCTTCAGCCCAGCAACATTCAGTCGTGTAATAGCCAGCCTTGTGCTCAGTGGCTTACAGGATCATGGGGACAGGTATAATACAGACAAACACACACATACACACACACACACATGAAACAACAAAGGTAATGATCCAGCTTGATGTATGATTCATAGACCGGTTTTGTGAAGAACACAATTTCCCGTCATTGATTTAGACTTGAGTACAAAGGAGTGAAATGTTAGGGATCTCGACTCTATAATTAATTCATACTGTCTATCCAGCCATTCATTTTCTAAACCCCTTGCTTTTACAGGGTCGCAAGATAATTCATACTGTGTTCTTAAATTCACTATGATTGAGGTTAATGGATGAGCTTGGTGATTTTCGTTATTTTTCTTATTGTCAACAAATCTCAATGAAACCAACAATGAATCGACCCTACTTACAAGTATTGCGTGTGTATCCAAAGCCTGATATATTGTATTCCTCTGTGCCGTACACCTCCGTTGTCGCCCCCCAAAAAAAGCTCCTTTCCCCAAACGAGTACAGTTTCAGTAGTTTATTTAGAAACTGCTCCAAAGAAACATCTGTGTCATTAATGGCAAAACAAGATAATGAAGTACTGTGAACAGAACGGTGCAGTGGCATCTGCTGTACAAGGAACCTCTCTCCTGAGACTGAAAATGTGATTGTCATTAATCTTTTAGAATATGTCACACAGTGCAGCAGTGTCGCTCATTGACACAACGGAGGTCTGTGGCAAAGAGGTTTAACATATGTCAGGTTTATATCAGGGTTTGGATATACACACACACACACACACACACACACACACACACACACACACACACACACACACAATACTTATTAGAATTAATTAATTGTTGGTTTTCTTCTGCATCTGAACATAGAAAATTGCCAGCCTTTTAACATAATGATATACTGTATTGTGTAATACTGTAGGGCACTTCACAGTGAGGCTGATGGTTTGTTTAACAAGGAAGGGATGATGAACAGACTGGTCAGATCTATAACAAGAGTAACAAGAGGAAAAGAGGAAGATGTATTGATTTGACCTAAAATAAAGGGATTGGGTGAAAGACTGTGGACGAAACTGTGACGTAGACCTGCATGAGCAGCAGAAAACAGATAGATAGACTGATAGATAGATAGACTTTGGGGATTACATATGCCTCAGGAGTGTCCAGGCAATATACCCTTTCAATTTATTTACCCTACAACCTGATTATTTACCTTTTTTATGTCTCAATGTAGTATTGATTACTTGAATTGATTGGCAGTAGAGGAAAACTGAAGTGTTTTTACCTCTGTCACATCAAGTTATTGGAGGCAGTTTATAAAAATGCACAGATGATTACATATTGCTTAACTGTGGGTAGCATTTTTTACTTGTAAAATCCATGACATCACTTATTATCAGTGTGGTAAATAAGAGCTGCAGCCCACATTCATATAATAATCTCTTAACAACCTGACTCACACACTTGCCATTATGAATGCTTCTCCAAATTCACTTCCCGTATACCTCCACGTGACTCATGTCTACACTCAGGCAAACAGAAAGACCTTTTGATGCAGAGTCATTATAATCCTGGAACCACGTCAACAGTGTCAAGCAACCACCCAGAGTATGAGGGTCTAATCTGCACACAGACAAGCAAAAACGTGACTGCAGCATCCTTTATATTATTATTTATTTGTATACTGAGCACACAGGCATAATTTAGTGCTTATAATAGCAGTTGCTGTCAAACTTTCCGTACTGCTTACAATCTGATGATAGCCAAAAATTAAATTATATCATGATAGATGAACAGAATTAAGAAATAAATCTGATTCTGCTATAAAATGAGAAGACTGGATGGGAATCATGACATAAAAGACTACAGCAGTATTATTGTATGTTTAGCATCATGGTAACATTAAAGTGAGTTTAATTTAAAAAAAAAACATTGTCAAATTCTCTGTGCAGTGCTCAGCCTCTTGTGGTGGTGGAGTGCAGCGTCGACTCATCAAGTGTGTTAACACAAAGGCTGAGACAGAAGAAGAGGTGGATGCCGCTGAGTGCAACCATGAGCCGCAGCCAGAAAACGTGCAGAAGTGTAACTTACAAGAATGCGAGAGCGCCCCCTCTGGTGAGTAAATCATGAGTGAGTTGAATGGGGGAATGTGGAGGGAGAGATGAGAGCCTCAATTTGCATTAATACTCATTCTTTGCTGTTCATTTGTATCAGACATTCTTTCTGTGTAGAAAACGAGTGGACAAAGAGACAAACAGGCTTGGTGGTAGTAATATAAACTATATTATAGATATATGGTTAGATAGTAATATATGTTGGTTTAAGGGTATACAGTAAGATTACTCAGCTCAGTTTATTCTCCATTTATCTATAAATATTTAACTGATAAAATCAAGCAGTTACTGAGCATGAATCGGAATATCGTGTTAGCAGAGGGCACCCTAGGTTAGTGTGCCTTAAGTTGAGGTTCAGTTTAAAACATTATGTTCAAAAGATGTTAACTTTTTTCCAGACTCATGTTGTGAAGCTGGAGAGATTTGTATTTTTCAGCTGCTTTCACTGAACTATGAAATAGTAAATAATTGCTCTCCAACATGTACTGTCCAGACTAAAGAGAGAACAAAAATGTAGTTTACTCACGCCACATACCAAAATCACCTTGAAGTTACACCTGTGAATCTATTGTGCTTGACTTATCACTGCTGTAACTATTAACTCACAAACCCTAAACATACATCTGTGTAGTAAATCGATAAATTACAGAAATAAACAGATTAATTTAGTTTAGTAACCCTCCATTTTAAAATGTTTTTCTTCTTGTTTCTAAGTTTGGATGTTTGAGCTTCACAGTGATGTCTGTGCAGAGTTTGACACTAAAAGGCTGTTTTCACATTCATTTGATGAAAGTGGAAAGTTTCTTTGTGCCCATTGAATATCTGAATTTAAGGGGCGGGCCTATAAGTATAATGGGTCACACATCACAACTAGTTTTGAAGCCAGTCCTGATCTAGTGTTCAACTTACACAACTGTGAACTCCACAGCCTCCAGTGCACTGGCATTGAACATGGACTTTACAGTGAAGTAGGAGACATCTTGTGTCCAGCAGTTCAAACTTTTCAAGTTTTTGAAATTAAATCTTATTACATATTCATATATCATGGATTTCTAATGGGGGCCTGGGGATGTACAGTAGTAGATGCCATTTTAAAGATTTTAAAGTGGAATTATACATTTTTGTGGAAAAACCATATAAGACAGACATTATCATCCCATGCAGAACATTTATACTGCATCTTAATACCTACCTACATGTCTTAATACATCATCAACTATTGTCCTAAGCCTTCAATGGTGAAAAAATGGAAGAAATCTCATCAATAGCAACAGTGGAGGGACTGAAGCATGAACCTCACTTCACTTTCAATGAGAAATACACAAATCCCTGGTCCTGATTTGTTTTGAATTATTATTTGTTACTAGGTGATTGTATGTACATTAGATTCACCGGTGAGGCTGTATTCAAACTAAATCAGGCATTGCGGCACACCTCCATAGGGTTGTGTGGATTTGCTAGCGAGGGGTGTGAGCATGTTTATTTGCAACTGCCATAATGTAATAATGTATGGTAAACATCAGAAAATAAGGTTTTATTCCCCTGCTTCTTGCTACCACTGCTCACACTCTTCTTTCACTCTGTAGTTCATTCAAGCATGACTGCTCGCTCGCTCTCTCTCTCTTTCTCTCATCTTTTTTACGATGAATATGGAAGACATCAGCAAAGCCTAACTTTACATTTAACGTTATCAAACAAAGATAAGCGTCTCCTCTTCTTTGTAGTAATTGTGCTTCCTCATGGCGGGGCTGTACAGCTCTGATCAGCCTGATCGCTGGCTGTGATTGGTTATTATTATTACCAAACCCCCGGAAATGGTCTGAAATCTGAGATCAGTGATTTTCTTACATCCTGTCAGATCAATCAAATTTACAGCTGTGTGTTATGAGTGAACACATGAAAAGAAGATTGCAGCTGGACTTTGATTATAGGGCAATTGCACACTGTAATTTATACAAGAGAAAAGATGTGACCTTAAGGAAATAAGTTGAGGGTAAAATTTCCATTTCCGTTGATACTGGCTGTGTTCTGGGCTGCTCGTGGTGGAACTGATTGGACAGTGACTGCGTATGTACATCAATGGGAATATTGAGGGAAATGTCAAACGGGAGCAGTTACCGAGACCTTTAACATTGCGGCTGTGATTCTTGAGAATGCCACCAAAAGGTATCCAAAATCAACAGGGGGAACAAAATACACAGTAGTGTATAGATAAGGGATGTTCACATAGCAACCTCAATTTCTGATTGATTTAATCAAGAGAAGAGATAAAGATAAAATGATTTAATGAATTTATGATGTTTTTAGATATTATAGGAATGACTTGTGGGAAAAAAACTGTAGCTCATTATCAGCAGGATGCCTTTAATGTTTTGTACAATAATGATTTGTATACAGTATTTACAGTGTATACATTTATTTTAGGGCTAATCAAAATCAAACCACTAGCACTTTTGGCTGTATGAAGCACTATACTTTTCCATACTTGGTTGTCAATGGTAGCATTGATATCACTGGGAATCCACCAGCTCTTCCACTAATGATACCACACCAGAAGACCAGTGGAAAAACTGACTACAGTAGCCTCAAAGGTCCTCTTTGTTAACGAGGCACGCAGAACAGTTTGAACCTTAATGGAAAAAAGAAATTGGAGTAGATTAAGACATTTGCAATCAAAGCAGCTATTCACAGCATGAAGACTATAGGCTGCATATCTTCTTTTGCCTGTAACATGTCATTCATGGATTGACATTTTCATCTTTGGATTTTGATTGTGTGAGACTCTATCACACTGTATCCCAAAGTTTTTACCTGCATCAGATCAGTGGGGCTTACTTTAATTAATAATCCACATTTAAAAAGATACATGATAAATAAAATCATCAGACTTTATATGTGTTCCTGCTGCAATACAACAAACCGAATTCGCATACAACAGGCCACCAGCCACAACAGTTCAACGGCATTTAATGTTTATATCAAATATGAAATCATTGTGTTCCTCAGAGGGCAGCCGGTCAGAAACCGAAAGCCAGCTCCGCTGACATTTTGAAGGCATGGAGGTATAAAAGTGTTATCGTAAATATTTGAGGCGTGTGATAATGGCAGCAAACAGCTGGCCATGTTAGTGCTGTGCGTGACCCTCCGTCTCACTTTATGTTTTGTTTAGGCGTCTATGCTTCGAAGCTGACAACATTGAAATAACAAGGAGTTCAGGTGGTTGTTGTTTTATGTTTGGTTCGGCCTATAGTCAACCATGGGCAGTTTTCAGTCATAAAACCCAAAGACACTAACTTGTGTTGTCAGCCCACAGAATCTCTGGCTCTGCCTTATAGAAAATGTGAAATTCATGTCTTCAAATGTGAAACGTTTGAAATCACCTGTGTGTGGACATCGGATAAGATCATGTATGCTTTTTTTGATATCTGGCACAAATCCATAGTTTAAAAACAAGCAGACTGAATCCAGAAGGCTACATTTCATCAAATGAAAATGATCACCCTGATTTTATGATGGTGTGAAAAATTAAACTTAAAATATAGTGTACAGAACTCCTCATGCACAGCCAGTACAAACTACTTACTAAGAGTAACATCATTTTACATCATATAAACTAAATCCTGTAAACAACTAACTGAATAAACTTTATTTCTTTAGCGGAATAAACTTTGTCCTACAGCTGTGCCTCAACACCACTAAATGGGAAGGGTGAGTGTCAGCGGACATAGTGATATTATTTACAGTTAATATTTACATATCACAGACAAGAACTCTAATCCTGTGTTTCATTCAGTCCATTAATGTGTCTATTAAGTATTCAATTCATAAATACAAAATGCCTCCTTTCTCAAGGGCTGGTTAATCAAGTCACCCCATCTTGGACCGACTCACTCTTTTTCATGGTTTTTCCTCTTGTAGTGCCTAGTAATCCATATTTCTATTCCTAATGGCAACCTTATGCTCAGCAACTCTCAGTTTGACATGGCTCTTTGTGTGGCCTACATACATTAAACCACATGAGGTTTCCAAGATATACGTGACATGCAATTCTTTTAAGTCATATTTCTTTCCTCTCTGGGGGTGATTAAATGTCTTGGTATCAAATGTGTTGGAACAGTGTGCACATTTTCCACATCTAATAATGATTTTCATACACTTGTTGAAAAAGCCAATTATTTTGAGCATAGTTCTTATAAATAGACTTCACATCAATATCTCTAACAGTTCTGCCTCCCTTGAAGCATAAACAAGGTCTAGAGGATGACAAATTATTCAGACACTCAAGGATTTTCCAGTGTTTGTTTATAATCTGTTTGACTTGTATAAATGTCATACAATAATCAGACACAAAAGCTTTTCTATTTTCAATGTGTTTATGTGGATCATTTAATACTTTTTCCCTTTCTATTCTGTTAGCTTTTATCATTGCTTAATCTATAAGTTCATAGTCCCCTTTGTGTAAAACAATGAGACATTTCTTTATCTTTAGTTTGATAATCTCCTTCTGTACGACATATTCTTCTCAATCTTACAAGCCGATATTGCTGATCACATTGTCAGGGTGAAAACTTGTACAGTGTGAAATAGTGTTTCTGTCCCTTTCTTTTGATGAATAGATGTCTCTAATTTTACATTTTCAGTAACAGCAATCAAAAGATCAAAAAAATACATTTTATTTGGAATGAAAGTGGTATGAGATAAGATAAGATAAGATAAGATAAGAAGTACTTTATTAATCCTTTGGAGGGGAAATTGAATGTCACCTTCTCACAAAAACAGCCAACATACAGCAAGGAAACATACAGAAGGTTAAAGGTTCAAACAACAAGTTATTGCTTGCTAAAATTGGTCTGCAGGGAAATGTTTTACAAATGTTTTTTGTTTTTATTTTTGGCAATAAGTGTTCAAAATATCATCTCTCTTTCATGTATGTCTCCACAGGGGTTTGCAGCAACGCTCTATGAAAAGTAGTATTAACTGTCTTAAAGCTTTAGTTACACAGTCCTTTGTGTTTTGTATTTCCAGAGTTTCTCCTTTATCAGCTACATTTATAGCAATTTTTTGGATTATTCTGCAATTCATTCAGAACTTTTCTTTCAAATACACCAATGTTACAGTTCTTCAGCATGTTTTTTGGTTTAACAGCTGCTTCAGTATCTTCTTTTAAACTAATTTACTGAATGTAGCAAGTTTGGGATTGGGGGCACCAGGAGGAAGGAAAGTGGATATTTTCTTGAATTTGTTCAGAGAGTCTGTTATTCCCCCAGTTGCTGTATTTAACTTACTGTGGAAAAAATGTTTTAAATATAGCTGCCAGAAAAGAAAGTGAATTTAAGAGCATGTAATTCTGACTGACACCTACCTTGATGCAGAGCAGTAGAAAAAAAGTATTTTTTGGCCCACTACCTCACAGGAGATCATATATCATATCATATATGATATATAGAGCAATATATCAAACGTTGTCTTTGCAAGGGAACACCAAAATAGAACGAGCCTGTCAAACAGCTACAAACAGCCTGACATTGATACCTGGTTGATTTAAAAGAAAGAAAAAAGTGAAGTGAAGATCTGATTATACATTTGCACATTATACGTTATACAGTATATTGTGTCTCTAAGGTGAATAATTTTGTGTGCATCGTGTGTGCTTTGGATTTGATGGAATTAAGAATTAGAAATAAATAAATCTATAAACATAAAAACATGCAATTTGAAAGCAACAAGCAGTGGTGTTTTTAAAATTGTAAATATTAGGCAAGTAGATGTATTTTCAAACTTGCATTCAGCTACAGTGAATTCATCACCCACTGATGATACGCTAATTAATTACATTTACTTTGATGCAGAGTGACCCATACTTATACTGGAGGGTCTGTGATACATTACAGCCTTAAATGAAGAATTACACCAGCTATATCTGACCTTGTAAAAAAAAAAAAGAAGAAGAAGAAATATCTGGCCTTGTGTTCTGTTGGCATTCTGATGAGCACTGATTTTTCTTTTGATCTATATCAGCACTTCTGCTGTGTGTTGCTCACACCACAGCTTCAAATCAGTTCAATTCAATTCAATTCAATTCAAAACACTTTATTTGTCCCCGAGGAGCAATTTAAAAGGCATGAGGGGCAGCATCATTAAAAAAGGACAAGGGTGTGCAGGTGGTCGAGTGGTTGAGAGCGCATGCCATACTGAATATGCAGCGGACCCCGGTTTGAGTCCTGGCCGGCGGATCCTTCTTCATGTCATTATATTTGACATTTAATAAAAGTCTGGTCATGTACCAATATACAATGTCCCACAATGATATAATGACCAACATGATACACTAGTCGAATTGATGGCCAAGAATAAAACTGGTCTGTGCCGTGCATTCATACTTTTGTCAGATCCTCTAAGGCAAAAGCTGCTTCATGTAGCCTCCCATGAAACGTGGACTGAAGCTGCATGTAACTGTAATTCTTATTCAGAATGTGAAACTCGTGCGTGCTGTAACACGAGTTGTGTAAGATCACGTGTGCAGCTGTATGAACCCTCAACAGGTTCCCATTGTTGATTCCCTGCTAATATCTCTGAGTCTTCTTAGCAGTAGGAGGATGAGATTGGCAGCAGACAAAGATGAAGTTGATGTGAGTTCATGCTTCACATGGACTGTGCATGTGTAGTCTTTTTTTTTATCAGGAAAAAAATGGCATTACATATTTTTCCATTAGTGGTATTTTCTCTATTCAGATTTGTAAATTAAGCTTTCATCAGTGTTCACTCTGTCGCTGGTCTGGTTATAACCACAATAAAAGTCACTGTCACTGAGCCCCCTGACCCTAAGCTCTGACCCCTGAAGAAATATATATGTATTAATTCCTGTATTTTGGTATGCTGCATACCTCTGACTGTTGTACATGAGCATGCTTCAGTTTTTATTTGATGTGACTGTCGGTCTCGGTCTCTGATCTCGCCCTCTGAAGTTCAGTTAGGTTTCATTTTTTGAAACTGGTCAGCAATATATCTGACTAAATAAAGGCTTGTAATATCCTCTCCTTGCTCTGCCTAAAACAGCAAAGAACATTTTCCTTTCTGTGGCCACTAGCCATATTTCATTTTTGGCAGTTTTGGCCAATATGTCAGAGCCTACCACCTTCTGTCTGAAGCAGCTTAAATAAACCAGCAGGAAACTCATAGCCAAAGACAGTTACCCTGGAAACAAATAATACAGTACCTCTTTGATTGGCATTAACTGCCTAGCATTATCTACAGTCTGTCTTTCTCAAAGGACATCTCAATTACTGTAAAATATCCTGCTCGGTTACATTGTGCATGCTGTATATCTTGCCCTCAGAAACATTATGTTTGGGTTTTCTAAGAAAGTCAGAAAAAGACTTGTTTCAACAAAACTAGACTTACTTTTTGTCTAAATAGAAAAATGACCTTGTCAAGCACTTTTTACATAAGAAAGCATATCTTATTTTAAGAAAATATATCTTACTTTTTAGTGAGTACGTTTTTCCAGCTAATATCAAGCTGTATTTAACCAGTAACAAGGTAAGGCAATAGATTACAAATTATTCAAGCAAAGGCACAAGACTGTTTTCCTTATTTTAAGACAGGGTTATTCTTAAAATAAGAATTCTAAGAAATGACTTTTTTTGGTTATTGTTGTTTGTTGTTATTTATTCACTGGCTTTGAAAACATTACAAATATGACAATGCAGCTTAACACAACTACTGCTGAAACCTCTCTTTTTACAAAAAAAAGTTTCCAAAGTCTCAACGACTATATTCCATTTAAGAGTTACAGCTAATAGCAGAAATATATCAAAACAAAGTGGAAGATCAACCTCAAGATCAAACTGAAGAACCTTACTCAAAACTCTTTACAATTAATTTGCAATTGAATGCTACATGAACTCAGAGATTGCTGAACTATTTATCTTTCTTGCTAAAAAGTGTGAAAAGGCAATTGAAAATTTGCTATATGAAAGTGTCAATAATGCACACAAGTTTGCTAATCAAATTACATTGTCATGAAACACAGTGCCTTTTACAATAGACCTACATCAGGTGAGGCTTTGTGTAGTCCAATCACATCTCCAAGGTAGTATTTCATTAGTACATATACCAGATCCTTGTCAGTAAAGCTGTAATATGGAGTGAAATCTACAAGGCTGTCAATTGATTTCAGTTCAGTTGCTTGTGCCAAGTTTGGGATCTCTATTTTATATGCCATATAATCACCATCAATGCATGAGTGAGATACAACAGCATCTGGCTTTCATTGAGTAAGCTTGTTCTGTGTCATGGATCTATAGGAAACTGTGTAAGGTAGTGATCTTGTAGTGTTTTGGTAGCACCCAAAATAGTGTTAGCCTTTTCCTGTTATCAATAATGTAAAAGTTAAGACAAATTTGTTATTGTTGAAGATTTTCTGAAAAATCTATACAATCACAAAGTGGGTAAATCCTTCATGATCCTCTTATTTCTCATATTTTATGATTTATAAGAACTACGTGAAACAAATAATGCATCCTCTTATCTTTATGCATTTCCTTCGTTATAGTACATAACCAGTAGTGTGCTTGCTACTGGCAGTCAGAATTGCCATATGTTCTTGTACTGTTTATTTCTGAATGCAGAAATAAAATCACTCTGTGATTTCAAGAAATTGTGAAATGTTTTTGCCAGTCTTTAATCTTGCATCAAGGCATCAGTTCTCACAGCTAGCTAAATATAAAAGGATAAAAACCTTGTTTTAGGGTGTGCAGATCAAATGGTTAGAGCGCATGCCATGTAAGTAGGGGACCCTGGTTCGAAGCCTGGCTGGAGGAGTGTTGCTATAGCAACATTGTGACATATGTAAGCTATGATTTATGGTGACTGCATTCTTACATTGAAATTAGAAGTCTGCATTCAGTGTACATATTGTCTGGGAAAGGCAGAAGGGAGAATGAAAGAAGGTCAAGTGGACGAATGACCTGCGTCCAGTCTGAAGGTCTAGTACACAGATTCCCACAGCACAGAGGTACCGCTGGGACCTACTGACCACCATTGTGTGGTCTTGGTTATGTTGGGAACATTTTGATGAATGACACCATCATTGTGCTAATGGTACTTTTTTATAAGATATATCCAAGGATTACTGAAAATCTAATTAAAATTGATAAATACATTGTTTATGTGATGGATGAAAGCTCTAAAACATTAGCTGTGTGGACAAATACAAATGCCAACATTAGATTTTTAGTGGATGGTATTTCTATAAATGTTATTCATTTAAAGGCAGTGTATACTTCAAAGTTTCCCTATGTAAAGATTTGGTCTAAATAATTGAAGATTGGAGATAGTAAGTCTTGTTCTGTTGTTTCAGCCTTTAACAATCACGACTCTAAGTCTAACATGCCATCACTGTGTGCAAAAAATATTAAGGGCAGGTTCAAACATCAGGGAAGTGAGCATGTGGGTTCACCCTGAACTTCATCTGAAGACCTAATGATTGAAAACAGCTGTACTGTCAACCCACATGCAGCTCTGAAGGGACAGATACTTCACTGTAATGGTAAACCATTCATCCATAAGCTCTTATCCAGGAGCATTCTCGTGAACTGGACCAAATATTACACCTCACAGAAATGGAAACAGCAGCTACATTTCCACCTCCTTCACTGGAAATGAAGGATTTTAGCCAGACACCGAAAGTAACTGAAATACATGTTCTTACATTCATTGTTAAGTAGAAGTCCTCAAAGTTTGCAGGTCAGTAGAAATACTTGTGCAGTGTCAGTTCAATAAACATGTTCCTCTCTCTCCAGAAGTGAAATGTCTACTTTAAACTTAAATAGATTTGAGAGTTGGGCTTATACTATTGAAAGATTATTGTTTTGTATGCAGGTCTGGTCATTTGGAGATTGTTGAAGAGCTACTCCAGACATGAAAGACATGTGCTGCCTCAAAAAGGGTTCATTACCTTATCGTAAATTCTTAAAATCACATCTACTCCTTCTCACTCATTGAAAAACCCAGAATATACATTTTATTTCAGACGTTTAACTGCTGGACACATGATGTCTCTTACCTGATTGAAAAGTGAATTTTCAGTCTTTGTGCACTGCAGGCTTCAAGTTACCATATTGCACGTGTGTAAGTTGTATATTGGGTTTTGATGTCACAAATCATGCTTGAACCTACACATTTTAAACACATATTTCAGAGAAAATAATTAAAATCTCAGAGAAACTAAAGAATATAGATTTGTATGAAATCAGCTCTAAAGCATCAAACTCCACATTTGCATCATTCTGAACATTGAAACTTAAACACTGACCTCAAGGCCACAACATACATACTGTCAGTAATTGAACATCTCACTCTGTTCATTATTCAGCTCATTTATTGTCCAGCATGTTCATTTACTTTGCTGTAATTAAGCTGTGACCCTTTGATCATAAGAAAAAAAAATTCAAAGCCACATCCGCTTAAGATTCTGATGCATAGGATAGGAGAGCGGCTGCCCAAGAACTGTTTTTCCCTCTATCACATCAACCAAGTCATGGTCATCATCTTTCATACAGTGAAAGAGAAGCGTACTGCGGAAGTCCCACGTCCCACTGTCCCCTTTCATTGTTTACTGTTTCTATATGGGGTATGCTGGAGTGAGGGGATGAGGATGGGTGAGTGGGTCAAGGATAGCGAATGGGGGTGAATTGAAGAGGAGTAGCACACAGGAAATGCTATGTATTGAGTTGCAGCTGTGACCTTTGTATCCCTCTGATGTAATGGAGTCCATCGGATTTGGGTGACATTGGAAATACTTGGATACTTTGTTTTGAGAATTGCTTTATACATGAGAAGTGGATTCAGTAGTGCAGGATGTATGGGCCATGTTGAATAGTGCAGCCTTGATTAGAGCACAGACTGAAGCAGGCAAACGCTTTCCTTCAAAATGAAATATTCATTTGGAATTAATTAATTCTGATCATTTTGAGAATATACAGACTTTCTTCTAGTTCCTGTATAAGATTATACTTAATTTTATTCCCTGAAATCTTGGTTTCATAACAAGATATTTCCATAAAATTTGCTGTCAGTAACCATGGTCTTCAGATGATGGATCCTATTGATTTTGATTAACTTCTTACATTTCTTATATCACCTCCTATATTCTCAGGTCACATTATCAACTTTGTACACAAGATATATCCAAAAATATTTGACTGATTTTGATTTAGGTGACAACTTGTGTTTTCTTTTAGCACTACCCACACGCTGACATTTGTGAAGATATAAACGGATGCTTCTCAAGGTTAAGGTAAATGTTATTATCCCACTTGGGAAATGTACACATTTTAAATAAAACACAGAAGTACACACACACACACACAAAGTATAAATAATATATCATAACCAATATTTAGTCCAAATATAAAATATAAGTGTACCAGAGAGAGGGGGTGGGGGGGCTTTTCCAACTGCTCTTTTAACACATCACAGTTTGTATTGGCCTTGGAGAGTACTACTGCAAATGTTAAAAAAACAAAAAAGTGTTACTGTTGTGGCACCAGGGGGAGCTGTGTGAAACTGTCTCATGTGATGTTACTTTACCCATTGTTGGTCTGAGCTAAAAACCACATATTTGAAAATCTGGGGGTATGGAGTGAGAAAGAAGTGAGGTTAACGGACCACCTCTGTAGACCGCTCCTCATTTCTGCTTGAGTCTAGTGGTTCGAGGCTACATTAGCTACAAGCATAAAACAACTGAGTACTGAGTACAGTTGAGTGAAACAAGTGGAGTTGCTTTATGGTGAATGTTGGGACCAGGTTTGAATTAATGAGAAATCTCAGGTTGTTATTTTCTCTGGCTTTGAGCAAAAATATAAATCTGTGGAGCAATCTTTTAGTGCCAGAGCGTACTGTTTGTGCCTGGAAATAGAAACCAAGTTAGATTTGTGCTTGTTCACATTGCATTTGCAACAGCAGGCTTTGTAGCTTGTGCGTAGAGCATGCCTCTCCAACGTTGAAACATTCCTGTCATTTCGACTGAGTGCTGAGGATCGGTTCATCAGCTGTTATCTGTACTTTCAAACACTACTATCAGCCATGATAGATGATAAACTTCTCCCAAATTGTTTGGTGTTATTTCTGCTGTATTGTAACGTTGACAGTGGAAAGGGCGATGGTGTAACAAATATTCTAAGCTGCCAAGAAGTGCCAGAGCCTCTTCATGTAGTAGCAAACAGATGTACTGTATTTCTCACCAAATGTGTGAACACGATTTTCAAGTTCCTTTAAAGGAGGTTAGGACTACTTAAGAATTTAGTATTAACATTAACATTAAAACCCAGAGTTAATTAACCTAACATTTTTAAAGTGTCAGTAATTACCATTTCACATTAGATAAATCCTTTCTTTTTTTAATATTCCTTATAAACAGTCAACAGTTTGCCATCAACATCAGCCATCTGCTGTTGCTGCTCTGTTGCCAAAAGCTTTGGGGACTCATGATTTACATACAAAAGCATTTCAATCTTATTAACTCATCTAATCTGAAATTCATAATGTCACACTTCATATGCAGACTGTGGTGACAATGGAGACTCTTAATATGCAAAGATTCAATTTCGGTCAAAGTATTTTCAGTTGAATGTTACAGCTGTCAGAGAACTCTGGGAAATAAAATGTTTCTCCCCTAAAATGAGTAGCTGTCACCGACATTGAAAAGTACACAGAACTGCAATTTTCAGAGGCCTTATGGCTGACCTGTAATACGTGTGTTTCTTTTAAAGCCATCAGCAATTGCCTCCGCCTTTCAGATATTAGATTCCAACAGGAAAGTGTGGGTTTGTGTTTTCTCTTTTTTTACTCTGACAGTTCATCTTGGAGGGGCACTTGAGGGAAATTAAGCGACAGGTGGTAAAACTGACTTAATACCTGAAGGACCTCTGATTTCTGCCCACCTAACTGCTCTTGAATGAGAAGACATAAAAAGTGACATTCAGCAACATCAGGCTCTGAAACAGTGCATGTCTGATGAAGTGAAGTGATTCAATAGCAGCCCACTCCCAAAGTCGCAGTCTGGGCTGGTTTTTCAATTTCATTCTTCTGTTGTAACTGCTGTGACCTAAAAAAAAAAACAAGCGCCAAAAAATCAAAAATCTTTGGATGATGGATACAAGTCTGTGTTCACAAAAGTACAAGTACCATTTTTATTTAGTTATTTATTTTTTAGAGGTGTGCCCTCCAGCATGTAATGTTCTGACAAGTTGTCTTTGTATGAGGTAAAGGTGACATAAAGCCCAAAAACTTTTTAGAGGTTTTCGATTTTAGAGCACTTTGAGGTATAAATATGATTTAAAGCTGCTGTCACTCCATAATGGATCGACAGGCCTTGTTACACATGGACTAATACTAGACAATAACAATAATTGAATCTAAAGCAGAAGAGGGAGAGGGGTATGAGATGCTACAAGTTCCAGTTCATTGTGGTTATATGGTAGTCACCCCAATTTGTATGCATTCACTTGAATGACCTCATTAGAGCTGAAGGTTGTGTTTGATATATTCTGTTAAATTTAATTACCCATTTTAGCAGCAAAATTCTAGCAGGGAAGTGAACATTAATCGTCCCTGTAGGATGAATTCTAATAACGTTGTTGATTGACTTTTTCCTCCAGCGTCCAGCATGAATGAAGTATCTCAACCACTGTTGGATGGACTGCGTCAAATTTAGTACACACATTTGGGATAGAATTGGATATCTAGGGTGGTGCACTGACTTTTTGCTTAGCACTAACATCAGGTTAAAATTACAATTTTCCCCTGACTCTGCAGTTTCTCTCAGCTCTGGCGCCCTTTTTGGTTTGGTTTTCCAGCCCATAACTTAGCTGTTTTCATTTTCACCTCTCTCATAGCGTTGTTTTAAGCCAAACCAGGCAGCTGTTTTCAATGACAGAACACTAAAATCTGACAGTACACTACCTGTCTTGCATGGTTCAGCAAACAAAAAAAAATCACTACTGTAGCTAGTGAATATATTTGTGCATTTAGCTGTGAAAGAGCCATTTATTCACCTCAGGTTCTGGTCTCTAAATGAATGCTAATGTTGGTCCATGACAGCTGGATGTGTAAACAGATATAGATATAAGGTGATACTGTGTCAATGATGTGTTTACAACTTGTTTCCAATGCCCCCAAGTGGCCAAAAAAACCCATTTATTGTCGGTTACTACTAACATACATTTTCTATTATGGATATTTGTTTGGATTGTAAAGGTTTAAATTGCTTTAAAATAGCCTGATATAGTCCCATTTATGAATTCAATATGGCCTGACAGCAAATTGTTTCAGCAATGTATTACATTCATTGACATCTTCATTTTCTTGGAAGCATCTATACATTTTCACAGCAATGAATAACAGAATACACATTTTCTCAGGAGCAGTATTGTCTCCTGTGCCACAGTAATTGGACAGTGCTGCAGAAAACCCTTTTTCAATTTAACTTCAAAGAAAAACCATTTGCAGTAGCTTGCAAGATCACGTGCACTGGTTGTGACTAGTAATACTGATTTGATCTCTATTTCTCTCAGGAAGCTCTTGTTTGTGCCTTTAAAACATGGGGGGCATTTATTGATAATGATGAGTTTTTCCTGCATTACATCTAAGCTATATCCTGCTGCTCAAATCTATCTGTAAAGAGCAAATCAAACATTAAAATAAAATCCAATCCAGTCACTAATTACTAATCAGCCTTTGTGCTAATGTGATGTTTTGTCTTCTCCTGCAAGGGCAGGGTACTGTTTCAGAATATTTTATCATTATACTGTATATATTTTTCATCCACTTGCTTTGTGAGTAATTTTAAATGAATGCACCAAACAACACAGAACAGAGGCTCATTCCACCAGTTGCATTTGTTATTTCAGCATAATCTTTAAGCTCTTAAAAGAAAGAAACCCTCAGCAGATCTCCAAACATTATTTGTGTTGAACTGAGAATAAAAGAGCATCTGCAGCATGTGTGGGATCACTCACATCTGCCACTGTTCAACTTAAAGGGGATGTCTTATGATGTTAAGAGGCTCCCAGCCCTCACATTTTGCTTATGATTCATATTGAAATGATGTAACAGTTGTATTAAAAAAAAAAAACTGCATGAGCTAGTCACATCAGACGAAATGAATGCAAATCAGCCAATCTGTGTGTAACCTCCCACTCACTCTCTCTCGTTCTCTGTCACCCAAACAGGAGCAGTTTGTGTCCGTGATCGACTCACATTTCGTTTCTGTCAGACTCTTCGCTGGCTGGGTCGTTGCCACTTGTCCAACGTGCAAGCACAGTGCTGCAGAACCTGCAGCCAGCGTTCCCGCTCCAGCAGCACATCACGCCGCTGAGTTACAACAAAGCAGAAACACTCCGGGGGTCCCCAGGTGAACTGCCATGTGTGACTCATCAATACAACAGGCACAAAGTGATGAAATATTATTTTAAGTGAACAATGTGAACCCTTTCCTGATTTCTTCACCTCATCAGATTTATTATGAATCCGTCTTAGTCCAAAACATTGCATATTTGTGCCGGTGAAATGATTATATATGGCTGAAATCCATTGGGTATACAACAAAACATAGCACCTCTGCTTTTGCAAAACGATGAGATTGTAAATATTTGTTTGCACTTTGTATATTATAGTTTTTGACATTTTATGAATCCAGGTTTCATTGTAACAGATATGGTGCTACAGAAAGTAAAGGGGTTATCAATGTAGCTGGCTTACTATGGCATTATTACCAATGTAGATGAACCACTCATTAGTCTTTATGGTTGGTACAATGCTTTCATTTCATTTGACAGCAGCATAAACTGTACAGATTAAAACAGACAGGTATATAATTTTGATGTGGTTTTAGATATAATGTGGTACAAGAAATAAGTGGTGCATAAATATTTCATGTGACATTTAGAAATAATTGACTGTTTGCTAAGCCGCGCTCCACTTATGGTGCAGACATACAAATCTATTGATGGCTGACAAGTCAAAGGATCCTGTTAATGTTCTATCCGGCCACATGGTGCATAATGGATACGGCCCGTCACAGCTAGTTTACTGACCAACCGCCGTATCTGAATTTGCATGACCTCGACTCAACCTCAACGTTATGCAAATGAGATCCGTCCAGCACATCACTGCTGCCTTGAATCCATATTCTGCTATTGCATTGCATATTTCTCACCTCAAATACTTTCAGAAACATACTTGAGTGTACTGTCCGGTTGTAAAATGAGGTCATTTGTAACACGACCACCAAAACAGCAGAGCAAAATCCAAACACTGCCCAACTCGCAGTACCTCACTCATCACATCACCCACCTGCCAGAAAGTTCAGTGGTCCGGTGTGTCCAGATGCATCCTCGCCATTCCTGTGTGTCTGCACCATTAGTTACTGTTGCTATGGCTGTCAAGATTTTTCCTCTAGCACAGCACATATACAATTTACAGTGGTAATGTGGTTTACCAGCTAGAACATTTTGGAACAATGGGTCACTGATTTAAGTCTGAAAAAAACTGAAACTGAAAAATGACACTGGCAAATTAGATCAGCTATAGCTAGCTAGCTACCTCCTGCAAGAGCACTGTATGTCCCAGGCACAGCGACGGCATCCCCACCAGTTCGTGATTCATGTAGTAAACATGGAAATAAACAGCTTCCTTCTTGTAATGTAGTGTAGAGCTGGTGTCATACATATGATAAGGAACAAATTCAAGATCAAACAATTTATGCATTCTAATAACAGTATGAAGAATTAGTGGATTATTAGCTTATACATAGAGGCAGTATGTTTTTACTTTCAATACTACGAGAAAAAATGCTTTGAGCATGTGAGGATGAGTCAAGTCACACCGAATCACAACAGAAGTTTTCTCAAGGCACTTTTCACATAGAGCGGGTTTAGACCATCCTCTTTAATTTACACAGACCCAACATTCCCCCATGAGCACTTAGTGACAGTGGAAAAGGAAAAAGTCCCCTTTAAACAGGAAGAGACGTCAAGCAGAGCCGGGTTCTGCGTTGGGTGACCATCTGCGTGGGCCGGTTGGGTTGAGAGAGAAAGGGGGAGGGGGAGAAGGGAGAGAGAGGGACACAGAGAAGCACAGCAACAACAACAATAATAGAAATATGACTAATAATAATAAAAGCAGCAGCGGTGGGAGTCACGCTGGACAGCAGTCGGACTCCAGACGAAGGTCTCTTGTGAGATGAGAAACCACAGAAACTCTGGGGAAGATGCCAAGTCAGTAACATTCATTATTGATGCATAAATGCATACAGATAGAGAGGGAAGGGAGGAGAGAGGAGCTCAATGTATCATGGGAAGTCCCCTGGCAGTCTAGGCCCATCACAGTATAAATAGTTTTATTGATAAGGAAAGTTTTAAGCCTACTCTGAAACATACAGAGGGTGTCTGACTCCCAGACCCAAACTGGAGGATGGTTCCACAAGAGAGGAGCCTGATAGCTGAAGGCTCTGCCTCCCACTCTACTTTTGGGGATTTTAGGAACCACAAGTAAGCCTGCATTCTGGGGGTGTTACAGGGGGGGTGATAGGGTAGTATGAGCTCTTAAAGATATGATGGAGCCTGACCATTAAGGGCTTTGTAGGTGAGGAGAACATATGTGATCACTAACATTGTAATAACATCCAGACCGCCTCCCACACTGTGGATGTGGTAGTTATGAGAGGAGCTGCTTTTCTTTTAATGTAACCTGTAACCTCACAAAATGATATCATTATCTAATGATATGCTAACTCTTGGCCTGAGAGGTAACACTGGGTTAGGTTACTACTGTAGATACGTATAATTAACTGGATATCAACATTTTGCAGCTTACATTAGAGCAGACACACACTTTTGTTATTATGTTCCTTCTTTTGGAAAGGATTAAAAAAGATGCCACCACACTCTGTATCTTACAACGCCGCGTGTGTACAGCTGAAAGGAGAAATCCAAAGCACAATCGCAGTCCAGGGGAGGGGTTTAGCAAACAATCATTCGTTTCATCAGTCACACTTTTGTAATGTGACACATTGGCTTCACCACGTACATTTTTTAAAAGTCACTAAGCAAAATGTAAATGTGAAAAGTGGAGCGGCAGAAAGTAATTGGTGCTAGCGGCCGCACAGGCTCCAGACATTTCGGGTCAGGTATTGGCAGGCCCAGTGCCTCATGTACTTGAATATTTGGATAATTTGTAATAACCACTTGATTTGAATATCAGTCAAATTCATGTAAGAGTTATTCCATGTTGTTAAAATAGAGGGAATCATTAGAATAACGTCAGTGTTGTATCACAGTAGTTTAGTGAGCTGTATTAAGGAATTAAATGTATACGGTATTTTATATTTTTGCAGCTCTGAATTTTTACTGCTATTTACTTCTAATGTTGGAGGATCTGTACTTTTATTGACACTTCACTATGTATTTTATGCTCTTTCCTGCATACAGAACTGTTTATAGCACTGACACATGTGTAGGCCGTCTTTCATTTCAGCAGGGATTGAAAAGCTTGTCAGTGCAGTGCAGCCTGGGTAGCTGCAGTAACATCACACCCTCATCTATTGCTGATGTTCAAGCCAGAGGTAAAGAAAGCAATTCTGAGGGAAAAGCTTTTTGCTATATCAAATAAAAAAATCTATTCTTTCAGCAGAAGAAGAGGGAGAAAATCAATGTTGTCTTTTGTACAATAAAATACTGTAAACTTAAATAAATTGCCTTTAGATCTTCCAATAAACAGTTGCTGTGTGTTGGAGGAATGGTTTGAATGTGGTTTTGCAGATGTAAGGCGTTTCAACTTAATCTCAAACATTACAAAACCTTTTGTTGACCAACGGGCAACTGTACAAGCATAAATACATAAAGGGCTATCAGTGGCAGCAAAACATGATGTGCCTTCAAGGAAAAAGTTCCTGTTGATTATTGAATTGAATTTTATTAAAGTTTTAAGGGGGTTCTTTTTTTAGAGTTCACAGGTGCTGGGAAGAAACAATTCAGGTAATATTCATATGCTGCCTTTTTCAATTTGATATCTCAAATAATAAACAATGGATTCATGATTTCAAGCAGAAGTAGACTAAAGCAGGACTCAGACTCTGCCTACAACTTACTTTTAAGTGCCTAAAGCTGACCCTGCTAATAGACATCTAATGGCTATGTATATATGTACATTATGCTAACTAAGCACAATGAAAGGCAGAGGCTGAAGCTGCATGTCCCATACAGGATGTCAACATCCTCCCCAATTGATGATCCATGTTATGATCCAACAGTATGTTTCCCTTTTACATGTGCTTTTTTGTTTATGAAAATGAAAAAAATTTGACCTACTAGTGCTGCATACACAACAGAAAGACACATCTGCCATGCCTGCTTACAGCTGTTTAACTGATCAGACAATTGGGCCGAGGTTCAGCGAAGGGTCTAGAGTATTTGTTATTGACAGATGTGGGAATTCAAACTTCATCTAAGAACATATTCTTTTTTTTTTCTCGAGTTTTTTGATTTCATTTCATTTGTACATTTGATTATTGCAATATGGTTATGGTTTCCAAGCACACACTAAAGACTATAGCCTTACGTTACAGTAGGCCTTAAATAGAAATGACACTCTGTAGCAGTATTTATCAAAGCACTCAGTTGACTGACTGCCATCTCATAACCGTTGTAAACTCAATTTAAATGAACTGTTGATACAACAAGTACGTGTCTTAAAGGAAATGTTTCAATTTAATAATCAGTATGTGTTATTATGTATGGATATTTATATTATACTGTGCTTTATACTACTAAATAAAACCTGTAAAACAGATGTTTTATTGCAGTGGTCTTTGTGGGAGAAAAAACACAAAATTCACAAATATAAATGTCAAATAATCATTTATGAGAGACTTTTGATGACAGAGGAGCCGACACCCAGAAACAGATCACGGAGGGCTTCAAATAAGATTTCCAACAGTGTAAGTCACTATGTTCATTTCAAACCCACAGGTCATGCCACACAACCAAAAAATGTCAATGAAACTTAAATTGCATTTTATAACACTGATGTGTGTAAAATTAACAATGACACATAAAGAATAACAACATCATGAAGGTTTGAAATACTGCACACATGCATACAGAAGAGCACACAAAATATCAGAAGTGACATCCAGTTAAGATTGATTTGTTTAGGTGTCAAAAGGTGTAGGGAGGAGAAAACTGACTGGTTAAATGTGAAATTAAATCACTTGTACTGCATTTTATCATTTTAAAAGAAGCGTCCTGAGATTCTGATGGTTTTTACATTTACTCTGGATGAGGAGCTTTATTGTAGGTCATCCTCCTCTCTCTTCCTGCATCCCCTGTCTGTGTATCTGCTAAAACTATCAAACGAAGACAAAATGCAAGGCAAGTGATTTTTACAACTCAGTGTGGCTGCGTTACTATTACCTACTACTACTACTACCTATTTTCAGACACAGAGACAAGCTGGTGTTTATGGGCTTGACCAGAATTTCTGCATTCAATTAAACTGATCGCTGAATTATGATGAGGAAAGAATATTTTCAATCTCAATTGTCTGCCAGGAGAGAATCGTCAATCTCAGGAATGGGTAGAATGAATGCAGTATGTCATATCTGCAAGCTTAGATAACTGTGTTAAGTGTGTGTAGATGTGATTTCCCATCATGGCTGTTGCTTTAAGTATTCTTCCTGTAAAATTAGTAATCGACAGGTGGCAGCGTCACCATCTGGGTGAACTCTTCATAGTTGACTGTCCCGTTTGACTTGACGTGTGCCTCTTTAAACAGCTCATCCACTAGAGAGAGAAGACAGAGAGAACGGGTTTATAAGTGAACTTGACGAAAGAGAGCACTGCCTGAAAACTCATTCGTCTCCCACGGTGATTCAGAGCTATGAGATAAACAGCAGTCAGAGTCAGGCACAGTCAGGCAATCAGAAACTCCTCGTCTGTGGGAGTTTTTGACTGCCTGACAGCTGAGCTTCATAGTTTAGAAATGGCAACATTCATAACCTGCACTAAAAACCTGTGTATACTGTCAGTATAATAAGAGTTTGTATCATTTATACACTATCACCAGTACAAATCTAAAGAGTTTGCCTTATTATTGTGGATTTCTATTCAAAAAGCTTGTACATGTTTTAAATATGATGTTAGAAACAATAATTATATAACTGAACATCGTCAGTACTAGAACGTCAGTACTAGTGCATACAGGGACTGTTTTTCTGCATGATCTTTTCTGTTAATGCTTTTGTATTTTTAATTTTAATAATTGAATGCAGGATTTGTGTCTCGCTACTTGAGTAAAAGGTCAAATTAATTTTGAATGCTGCTTTATTGAAGAGCCATTTAGTTCAAAATCAAGCCAACAAAAGTCTTCTGAATCCTCAACAAACTGGTGTATTACAGCAGCAACTGAATGACATCATCTTCATTATTATTACTTAGAACTGCTGCAGATAGGATCTGGACAGCCTCAAAGAGCTATTGTCTCGTCTTTCAGTATAGTGGCATCACTGTCTGCCTCAGTAGTTTAGAAATCCCACAACTTGATGAAAGTCTCCCCAGGGGGAAACAGATAATCTTCATTGAATGTAGCCTGAACTGCTTAATGTGCACAGCATCCATTCGGTGACAGTGTGCTGACAGTACTGTGAGTTGGATCTTTGTGTTGCTTTTAGTCTGGTAAATGTATGAGTATCTATGCTTGGACATTTTTTAAAAACCACACCATCAAAATCAACCCCCAGAGATTTAACTGACTATCTAAATCCCTGCAGGAGTTCATGCATCAAACTCTTATCTTCAAAAATGCTGGACAACTCATTTTTAATACTTTGGCTTTTCTCTCATCATAGTCGGTGTTGACACACCAAAAGTACAGAATCCACTGTGTCCATAAAGAGAAATTACTGTTGTAACTTTCAGTATATAACTCTCAAAACCTCTGTAAGCGTGAACTGAATCGCTAATGAAAACTGGCTGCTGTTCTTGAATGATTTCATATCACCAAAAGTTCTCTCCAAATAATTGGTGTATGCTTCACTTTAGTTGTAGCGTAACAAATACACAAATAGTTTCAAGGTACTACAAATGTGACAAGAAAAGGCAAACTGCAGAGGATTTATGGAATAGCTTGTGATTCCCAGCGAAAAACTGAGCTCAGCTCTAAAGCCAGACTCGCTGCGGTCAGGTTCACAGTGGATTGTTTTCTTTGTTTGGCTCACCGTGCCATGGGAAGATGCAGTAAATGGAAGGAAAAGAAAAAACTCAAGTGTGCTGTATGTATCAGAGCAGTAGTGGCAGCCTGAGCTAGAAATCCATTATTTTGACTGAAAAATGCATTGATTTGTTTTTTTTTGTTTTTTTTCATTTCATAGTTCCAACCATCAGTTACAGTCTCATCTAATGCAAACAGGTTAAAACAAAATCCGCCACATCCCCAACTCCAATCCTTACAAATTCCACTTTTTAGCCATAGACTACTATGGCTAAAAAGTGGAATTTGTATGGTTTGGAGAATATCAAATGGTAAACTATTACCATTTGATATTCACTGCAGTCAGAAACTATCAGGACAGGGGTTTTTCATTGTTTTGGCTCTGCTCCGACACGCATTAAAGTTGAAAAAAGGTCGGCACACTGTAGCTCCTAATGCAGGTATAATTTAATGAGATATTAAGAGTGACGTTTTAAGCTTCTTGCTCTTGAAGAATCTTTGAGGTGTTCACATCCATATTAGGTTATTAGATTAACTTATGGCACTTTTTACTTTGAGGGATGAATAAAAAGTGATACTGTTGGTATAAATATCCTTAAATTAAAGCTGAGTAAGCATTTAAAATCCAGTCTGTACAATAACCCTGAACCAAATATCTCCTTTCTTACTTTGACTTAGAGAACAATACCTAAAACTGCATACTGTGTATTATAAAAAGTAAAACATTTTTGCTGTCAGCTTAGTATTTACACCGCAACTTAGTGGTTTTCTGTAGTCTTTGTGAAGAACAGCTTCCACATTGTGCAGATTCTCCTCTTGAGACTGCTCCTTTTTTAGAATCAGCATTTATAATACTTTACCTTCTTTGTGGGTAAGTTTCTCTCCTAACAATGTGAGCTTGGCTCGGAGCTCAGATGCCTGGATGTATCCTTTCTTCTGCTTGTCCGTCATCCTCAGGGCCGCCAGGATTTCTGACTTGGGGTCTTCCTGTTGCATCTGTCTGTGCATCATGGTCAGGAACATGGAGAAGTCCAGCTCACCTTTCTTGTCTAAACACAAATGCAACACAAATTAGATCCAAAGGCCTTATAATCATGATCATGAAACAAAGATTACTGAGTTTTGTTTGAAATAATGTGTTACTTTCATTTTGACAATAATGGCATTATTTTTTACTGATACTACTTATGATCGACTGTGAGGGCCAGTAGGTGACAGAATACTGAAAATACTGAAAATTCACATAAGGGAATAAAACATGTTTTTGGAAAAGGGATCCCTTCCTTGTTTCTCTATGTATGGTTTCTCTTTTTATTCCTGTTAAGAGCTTTTTGTAGTTTTTTTTTTCAAGGTATTAGATGTTGTACAGAGTGTAATGTCCCCCTTTACACAAATGTTTTTGGTGAAATAAAAGATTATAAATGAATCAGCTACTATTTTGATAACTGATTAATCCTTCAGGTCATGTTTAAAGCAGAAATGACAAACATTTGGTGCTTTAACTCATTGTCATTTTAGTAAATCGCATATTTTTGGGAATCAGATGTTTTTAAAACCAATTAATCTAACACATCATCTACAGATTAATCAATATTAAAAAATAATTGTTTGTTGCAGCCCTAGCTTTAAATTAAACAAAACACATGTGTAGTCAATATTGAATACAGTTAAAAACACACTGATTCAAAATTAACATATGCTAGAAAGACCTGAATGAAATGTCTCAATGTTTATGCTGCTCCTGCACAGTTACGTGTATAAAATCCAAATAAGGATAACTTTTCAGACCTGTTTTAACTTTTTCAGTTAGTTTTTGTGCTGTGCTTTTACCGATTTTGTGAACTTGAAGATGTCTGTCAATTTCACCAAACGTGGGGCTTGTACCCAGGCAGCGCATGACTGTGATCAGGTCCTTAGCGTCAATCTTTCCCTTTTGTTTCTTGTCATGCAAGGAGAAGCACTCCTTGAATTCTGGGAAAAGGGACAAAGGAAATGTATTGAACTTCATCATTGTAGTTTACTTCATAGTATTATTGAGTGAGAGCACTTTCAATATAGTTTACCCATCAAACAAAAGCAGATTGACTTATAATACACTGGCATTTAAGGGAAGTAACAAGACTGAACAAGATCAGACTTTGATCCGATTTTGAAATTTGCTCTTAAAACCGTCTTTGTTTCTATTTCACCATCTTTCACGATGATTATTACATGATACATTTTTGAAGGAATTATTAAAAAGAGGGATTGACAAATAGGACATTTCAAACATCAATTAATCATAGTGACAGATAGATAGAAAACAACATGCGCTGCTGTGGAGTATTCTTACCATTGATTTGAGCTGGTGTGAAGAATTTAGCCTGTAAGATGACAATAGTGTGTTATAGGCAAGTTCATAAAAATGCTGTTACATAAGAAAATATGTTTTAAAAAAGCTTACAGGAGAAAGAAAATGTTGCTCTTACCATTTTTATAGCTCCCTTGTGTCTTTCCAGGAAGCAGAGAGTTGTCTGTAAGCTGCGTCACTCCCCACCTGTCCCTCCACCTCAGTTTAAAGTCCACCACCTGTAAGCCTCCACGTAATTTAATATGTGTTGCTGTGGAAACACAGATATCAGATCCACAGCGCTGCTTTGTCCTTTCCCTTTACCCGTGACCCGTAACCCTTCCAATAAAAAGGAAGGGACCATTTATTACCAGTCAACAACAGTTGTAAGTTTTCTCTACAGCACATTCTGGGCCAAATAAGGTAAGGCCAACAAAAACAAACAAAAAACAAAAAATAAGAACCACCAATTAGAATGTCAACTTAATCATTTTAATTAAGATATAACAACAAATGAGGAACCAGTTACTAAATAGCAACTCAACAGTATTTTCCAAGCAACAAATAAAAACAGAACAAAACATGAACACAATTAAACATCAAATACAAACACAAGAAAGATCTTCTCTCAACATGTCGAAAAATGTAACAATTAATAAAAAATGAGCTTCCAAAAAGATGGTTTTCTTCACTTTTGAATAATGTAATGTAATGAACAACACTTATGAACAGCATGTCAAAATCATGCAATACAGAACAGTATGTTGGCAATGAGTGTGATAGCAGTGAGTGCATGTTGGCCATCGACTGGGCGACAATTCAGTGATACCTGTATGTCAGTGTCCCATATAATAATACTGTAAGCACAGTCCTGTATGTTGATACTGCATGGTAGTTTACAGTTCACATGTTTTAATGAATGACAGCCTAAATTTCACAAAAAAACCTGGCAAAGCATGTGACATTTAAATACCTGAGAATTTATACTTCTTTTTAGAAAAATACAGCTTTAAAAACAGTCCTCCATTCATTCAGTACTCTGCTCTAAAATCCTTTGACACATTTTAATAAAGTTACCTGTCTGTCCGATTGATGCTATTGTTCGCATAACAGTTCTTTCATGCTGTTGTTCGAGTGGTACTTTGTAACTCGTTATTGAACTTTGTGCTCCTCACTTGAAAGGGGCGATATTTTTTATTTTGTCAATTGATTGGATTCTTTGGCGAAGTTTAGCAAGGTAAGAATTTGGATTTTTTTCTATTTTCAGTGACTATATCTGTTATTTACCTTTCAAATTTGTTTGCAAGAGGTCAACTCTTCCGTTCACTTGGCTGGTTAAGATGCAGTTGACCTCTTGAATTCAGTCAGTTTATTGATGGGTAATGGGGAAAAAAAACTTGCTTGCGAAGGTGATCTCTTTCATATAAGTAAGCAACATGGCATAACTGCAGGATTGTAAAAGTAGAACTGGATACTTTTTTTTAAATCATCAAAATAAAAAGTATAGTATTTTTCAAGCAGGAGCATGAGATGTGAGCAGAGAGCAGGTTTAGCTTTCTATTAACCTGCTGTATGTCACATGCATGTGCTGACCTAGTTTATGATATCTCAGTCTCATCACAAGACCTGAGCAGTTTTAACAGATTAGATTGCATGTTTCAAGTCTGTGTGAATCAATGCAGAAAGAAACAGAGAGGTGGGTGCACATCAGCGGCCTTCATCATTCGTGTCTGAGTGCAGCTGATATTCCCGTCACAGGATATCTGCTGAAGAAAGAAAGGACAAGCAAATGTAAGTGTAAAGGAAAGCTGTTCAAAAACAACACATTTTCTGCAAACAGAGAGGGATACAAACCTGGACAGATGTGACTCAGTAGTTTTCCTTGATATGTAGCGTGTAGTAGGACCAGGGTTCTGGCACATATATAAGTCCGGGGTACTTGTTGCGTAGCACCTGGTCATTCCACAGATAGACCACCCACAGTGCCACAAGAAGCACAGTGAGAGAGAAACTACAGAACAAGAACAGGCCATTGCTGTCAGGGCTGAGGCCTTTACGCTGTTGATATATCACCATGACAACCATGGCAAGGAAGGTGATGAGGAAGAGTTCAGTGATTTGTCCTTCAGTGACTAAGTACCTTCAACAAATGAGAAAAAAGCAAACAGCATCAGGAATTGACTGAGAAATGTTAACATTGTATTTACAATTTTTTAAGGCATCTGTACACAGCATCCATGAAGACATCAGTGCTCGTTTAAATCCCTACAAAAGCCATCTGGTGTTATTCATTTTTTGTCATTTTGTCTTTCAAGTGACCTCAAGTTGTTTTGTACAATGTTGTTTACATTACAGCACAATGTGTTTACTGCTAAGCACTCTGAGATTTTTAGGATGGGACAATCTATACAACTAGCAAAGTTGGTCAAGTAAAACAAAAGACATGTGGCTTATAATGCAAAAAGATGGTTCATTATGAGGACTGAATTAAATGGGCAATAACTTCACTGAATATTTACTAAGTTAATTAGAAAATATACTGAAGGCCCTTAAGCCAAAGTCAGAACACACATTTATGGGAAAAAAAGTTTCATAAGATCTAATTATACTATATACTACTATACTACTATATATTGTAAGAAACATGTCTTTAATCTTGAAGCAGCTGTTTATGGATGTAAACATTCATCACACATCAAACACTGTGCATATGAATAGGTGTTTGAGGCCATGTCATTATTTTCTGTCAGTCCTTTTAATTATCTATTTTATACTATGTACATATTTCATATTTATGTATTCTTAAATTCCCTCTTTTCTTTATCAACTTTTACTACGACTGCTTTGTACTCCAGCTTCTGTTTGCTATCTATGTTCTATCTTTCAAGGTGATTCAGATGAGGAAGATGAAGAGTACGAAGCAGGAAGAAGAGGATTAAGAAACTAAAGATATCGTTCCAGAGAGTACAAAGCACTTATGTAATGAACAGTGAAAGTATGGATTTACTAAAGAATATCATCAGATTTCATTATTTCTTTAGACACGTCTTATCATTCAGGCTACTTTAAAGGCTGATGAACTGACTGAAAACTCTTTTTATTCCCTTTAACAAAACCCTGAAGTCACGAGTCGTCCAAACACTGCTGCTGTAATACAGAACAACGTTTTTCAAAGATGTGAGAAGGCCACTGACCAATAGTAGAGAGCGCTGGGTCCCAGCAACAGCCAACCAGAGACAGGAAGCTTCTTCTGGTCTTTGGCGTCAGTGAAGCATCCAGTGAAGTAGATAAACAGAATGATGAAGAAAGGAATATACCTGAAATAGGATGAGAGGCATGTTCTTATTACATGTACTATGGACTGATCACAGGTAGATTCACACATGTCTTTGTAAGTGGGATGATGCAAAAATTAGCTAAGAGGTGCAGTATGTGTTTATCCACAATTTAGTTAAAAATATCACCTTAAAAGGGAAAGATTAATTTTTCCCTCAGATGATAAATCATGAAATGTTTTGGCCAGAAAAATCTTCTAACATTAATGAACTAATATGTTTTTCATCTGGAAGAATTATTGATAAATATTACATACCATACACGTATTAACACCTCATACATAGTTTCACTTAACAGTTTAACTACCAACCTAAATCTGTGTTGTAGGTACTGTAGGTAACCATAGGAACAGTACTCACTGTAAGCCAAACTCTTCATGACCACTTAACTGTAAAACAAATCTAAACAAGGAATAAACTGACTGAAGTCCAAATATGAGTGCAGCAATAAATTCTGAGTTGTCCTGATAGAGAAAATGATGAACTTGTTGAATGAAACAACAATCTGTGGCTTCTCATTGTGTATTATCACTTACATAACACTTATATACTCTGCCCACGCTCTGGTGCTGAAAGTAAACACTGCAACAAAGGCCCTGTAATGGTGTGGTTCATAGAAATGTGTCCCTGTAGGTCACAGAGGCTTGTCGCATAGTGCTGCCTTTTTTTTCTTTCTTTCTTTCTTATTTCAACTAGTGCCTTTATTGTTGTTGTTCTTTTTTTCTTTTTTTTCTCTTTTTTACAGCTTCTTACTTCTGCAACATCAATAATAAATCTCATCACCCTGCTAGGATTCAGTGACTTTAGTGATTTTATTTTCTTTCATAATTTCAACCTCACTAAAACTCTATCTTGTATTCACAGCTTGTGAGTTATCTTTTTTGTTGTTTTAAATCATATAAAAACATATATTCTCTCTTTACACTGTAGTATTTTTCATTCATTTGTTTTGTCAGCTCAGTCCGTCCTGTCCAGAGGTGCGATAATAAAACAACACATGCAACAGATCACATCATTACACCCATGGCATCAGTATTGTATAGCACAAACTAGGAATCCTGTTACAGTCAGACTGAGGGTATTATAATTGTGCCACTTAACTGTCATATAACTGTCCAAATTTGTGAGAAAAGGGAGAGACACACACTGTCCTCTTACTGCTTATAATAAAACCCAATCCCTTTCTCGACACTACAGTCATTAAAATCAGATTCATCATTCAAACTTTGCTTTATACTGATACTGTAAAGCGTGCGACCCTTTATTACATTCTGCTATGTTCCACTAATTTCCTGTCACTGTGCATACACAGCCCAGATAATTATCACAGACACGTACCACATTAAATGTCCCAGCTGTTCATCGTAGTAATACAGCAGCTCAAAGGAGTCAATCTGTGAAGGAAGAACAGAAAGCAAGAATCATTATCAGAAACTCATCACAGGATTATCAGGCACAGTCTACAACATGTTGCTCGGCACTGGTTGGTCAGCAGCGAGGTACTAGCAGCCTTATACAACAGTGCCACCTACTGTTCCACAACATTTAGTAGCAGGTTGTAAATTAGAGAGAAAAACCTGTATATAAGAGCAGAGAAACATAACGAATGCAGGCGCTTGCATGTGGGGCAAAAAGGGTCACTGAACGGTTTGATGAATGTGAAAATGATGTGAATCACATGCTGTCACATTTGCAGTCACCAGATAACCCAGGCAGACAACTTGTTAGATGGAGCTGTCAAACAACATCAAAACATCGAATGAGAGAATATTTTTTAAGGAAAATCATGTTTATCCTTCCAGTATGGTTCAGAGACTTGGAGAATATATGCTGAGGAGTTTAAAGACAGTTTATAATATAATATAAAAGTATAATAATTAAAAATCATTAATTCACAAAAGTAAACGGTCTGATATCCTTCTCCATTTACAGTCTCCTCTTGGTGTTTGAAGCTTGTTATGGGATTAAACTAAAACGATGTACACATGTGTACTGCCCTCTGAGGTAAATCCTTATTCAAACAGTATATGCTAATAAATTTTACATATCAAGTCCCCTCAGGACCTCTGTAGGCAGCTTCATAGTGTAGTGTTTAATTTCACTTAAGAACTCCCATCAGTGACAGGAAAAAAAGGTGCATTGCAAATACTTATTACAACTCCATGTCTATCAGTGCACATAATATCTGGCAGTATTATGAGGGAACACACTGTATACCTCTACAGACTCTACGTCTTCATAAACTATGTGATGAGTCTATATGTATCAAACAGAGACATCTGAACTAAAATACTAATCATTTCTAATAACATGCTTTATATTCATTTATATATCAAAAACAGAGTTTGGTGTAGATATGAGAGGTTAACGTACTGCTGCTCACAGCAATTTATGTATTAAAACAACAAAAGAGCAGAAAAGATGCTTATTATACAACCAAATTCTTTAAAGTTTTATGTCAGTGATACCATACAAGAAGATAGAAATCTATCCAAATAGCAAGAGGTACATAACTAGGGATGCTAAACATACTATGAACATAAACAGATTTCTTAAAAAACAAGGACACAAGATAAATGCAACGTGCAGAAAAAATAAGGGGCTATAATGAATGCTGAAGAGGTTATACAAGCCACAACGGTAAAAGGCTTTTAAATGCAACAATAACAAACACTTACTGTGTCAACCCTATGAATGGGTTGACTGAACTGTCAGCCACTCAGGAAGCATTAGTGGCAGACAATGAGTTTGCAAATGAAATGAACATTTTTTTAATCTCAGTTTGATGAAGTTCAAATCATTCTCAACTCAGTCGCACCTGTGCAGTCATATAGAACTGATGTTTCTGCTCAGCGGGTGAACAAAATCTTTAAACATTTCATTTAGAGGAATTCATTAACCTCACTGAGCTTGCACCTGTGTAGAAATCTATTTCTCATTGCTTTATAGACACTCACATAATTCCTGAAATGCAGGAGATATTGTACCTCTTCCAAGAATGAATTTCTTAACACAGTGATTATCACATTACCACATTTCTTTCAAAGGTTTCCATCACAGTATGGGTTACTACTGTGATGGAAACCTTTGAAAGAAACGTGGTTTGGCAGCTCTCCAAGTCTGTTAAGTGCACCGCTTTGAATACAAGTGAAATTATAGTGCAGAATAAGTATGTATAATACATCTGATAACAAAACATCTACACAGGCTTAAAAGTACAACTCAGTCTCTCTTCTTAGATATCTTAGAAATCAGCCGCAGTGCTTATTAGCAAAGATGTTTCACTGAGGTGAATCCTTTTCCTGAGGTGAACCATTCATTTCTAACAAATAGACTGAGATGGTTCAAGATGGTTCAAGTTGTGAACACAATACTGAGATAGCATTGAGCTTGTAAGATTAGATTAAGTCCAAATTCACTCTCTGTACCTGAAATATTTGGCTTTTTAGCTGCTAAATATTCACCAGCTAGTTGAACAGCTAAACAATGAGCTAACACTTGGTGTAAAGCTTCATACACATAAAAAAAAAAATATTTTGTATGAGATGAACATTTTTGTGAGCAATAAAGCTAATTGTACTGCAGCTAACATTCTTATCTGAATTAATCAATTCATAATTTTGTCATAAAACTGTGAAAAATGTGAGCTAATATAAGAAAACATAATTTCAGAGAGTTGATATTTTCATATTTCTTGTTTTGTCCAACCAAGGCTCCAAAACCCAAAGATAATCTGCTGTATGACAAAGACTATCATTAAATCATCACATTTGAGAAGCTGAAATCAGCTATTGTTTAGCATTTCTCCTGGAAGAAAAAAAAATCTAACAAAACATGCATTCAACAAGTGAAGCAATGACACTCCGAGCATTATGTAAGAGATTACTGGATACAAAGACACCTAATGTAACTTTCAGTGTGAATATCGTTGGCATCTTTTTCCCTGAAACACCATGGAAAGAGAAATCTGGTTTCCTCCTTTAGGGTAAGGGTTTAAGAGAAATCTGAATAAAACAGCATGATTTCCGCTGGACAAACCTCATTTAACTCTGTTCTCTGATACCACATAGATTTATCTGGTTTTCTTACAATGAAAACATGAGCATCAAAAATCAGTTTGGGATTATAGAGGAGAAATATAATTTTATATAACTGCATGTAAGTGTTAACTTGTAAACATGTTTTATAACTTCTGGCCTTAACATGATTTCTCACCATAATACCGTGTAACAAGAAACAAACATGCATGAGTTAACCTGTAAGAGTCTTTATCTTTATTTAATTCTATTTTATTTATGCATCTTGCTGACAGCCACATCACTGTCACAAGAATAGCGCTTTGTTTTTAGTCAGGAAATCATGATCTGACAAAGAAAAAAAAAATTCAATAGCGATGCAAGAGCAAAGAGAAAAAGAAGCTTCACTCCTGCAGGATCCAACAAGTATAACAATACAGAAATGTTTTGTGTGGTGTGTTATGTTTCGCAAACAAGTCAAGACAAGCTCAGTTTTAATGTCACTGAACAGTCTCAGGAGAGTCGCAGTAAACAAAACAGAAACAGTTTTTTGTTGTATTATGACAGATGATAAGAGACTGTATATACTGTATATATACCAGCATAGGGACTAGTACTTCTATCACAAAACACAGCCAGGGGAAAAACATTCCCAGTGGATTACATTATTCCCAGTATCCCCATCACGGCATAAAACTGTACTCTACTTGTGCCATCAAACAAAAAGCGAGTCTTACCAGTGAGGCGGGTTGGAGGTCTTTGATGATTGGGTTTTCTCTGACCGACAGGTGCAGCTGGTAGCCACTCAGGATGAGCCGGTGGTTGATGGAGTCTCCCACCAAGTGGATGCTGGCCCCCATGACGAAAGTGATGATACAGAGGTAGACTGCTGAGCGAGGCATCGCCCGCGGACTGCGTTCAATCAACTGTAAGGAGCAGCAACACACACATACACACATATATATCTATATATATATATATATACACACGTCGCTCTGATTGATTTTAAGGCATTACACAATTTGGGCCTTGACTTGCTAATCCTATACAGCTCCACTAGGCTTCTCAGAACCTGATTGCACCACGCTCGAAATTCAAGACCCGTGAAGATCTAGCTTCTGTCATCCTGGCCTCTACATCATGGAGCAGTCTCCATAACTGATCCAAGGTCAGATCAGTTTTCAGATCAGTTTTAAATGTCATATCAAAACCTATTTATTCTCCAAAGCATTTAATTGATACTTCCCTGCTCTGATTTGTTCTTATTCTTTAACATGTATTTCTTATTCTTATTGTAAATATTTATTCAAATGCATTTATTGTCCTCTCTACTTACATATTCTTCATAAATGATATCTGTTTCAGAGAACATATCTGCTTGCTTTTCATCTGCTGCAGTGTGCCTGTGCTTCACTTCCAAGAAATCACTTTAAACTGCATATATTATAATATGAAGTCTTTTTCCTTGACTTTTCTGTTAAAGGGTGTATGCGTCTTGTCTTTGTCTGCTCAGCTACGGTGGCTACTGTATATCTGTTTATGCGGACCACCCTGTTCTTAACGTAGTGTTATTGTACCCATAAACATAAAGTCCTTCAACTGATTTCATCTGTGTCTTTTTCCTCGCACTGCTGCCAGAATTTGTAGAACCCAAGGAAAAACAAACTCAGAGATAACTAGGCTGGCTTTTATCTCTTTTGCTTGTATTCTAGATATGTTTTCTTCTATTCACAGTATTCACTTTTTGTCACAGCTACAGAAGTGACCCTAAACTGAACTGAACCCCAGAGAACTTCCCGTCCCAGCCTCTGAAGAGCAGGCAAGTTTCTATTGGCTATATTTTTACTTTTCTATCCTGTGAAAAGATTAGATTTGTGTCCATTTACCTTCAGAGAAGTCAGTAACTGGAAAACAATATACAAACTTCTAGCAATGCCAATAGCTCAGTTGACACTAGATTTCCCCATCCATCTGCATTATGATTATACTGTACATGCATGGAAGAGACAGGTTAATTGCAAGCAAATAAGATTCAGTACTGATAGATCAGGAGCAGCAAATTTAGTATAAGCAGAAACTAACTGCTGATCCTTGTGGGGATATTATTTCATTATGGGGGCAAAACTAACATTAAGGATGGTAAAAGATAACTTACATTGATATGTAAATCAGAAAATACAATAATCAAAAAAATAGTAATTTTATTGGCCCATACTGAATATATAAGATCATGATCCTTTTAAAAATGGCAAAAAAGTAGCATATTATGCACACTATTCCCTCCTCCCACTGGGTTCATTTTATACTATCAATCTGCTGTATCTAATATATTGTTTTGCTTTTCACCTGCTGACACCTGTGATTGCCTTCTTTCAAGTGTTTATGCATGTGTTGCGTGAGAGAAAGTGTGTGTGTGTGTGTGTGTGTGTGTGTGTGTGTGTGTGTGTGTGTGTGTGTGTGCGTGTGTGTGTGCTTGCGTGTGCTTTTTGGTTTTGCTTCGCTTTGTTTTGCTTGTGTTTGTTGTGTAAAGCACTTTGTGCTACATTTGATTGTATAAATAGTGCTATATAAATAAAGTCTGATTGATTGATTGATAATCACTTTACGTTTCTCTGAAGACTAAGCAGCAACTACCACAGTTTAGGGCTAAAGCCAGTGGAGAAGTACCTGACGCTAGATGCTGGCTCCAAATAAATCAATGACTCCCATTCAAAATTAGTTCTTCAATAGGTCATATGTTCTAAACTGCTAAATGTGTGCCCCTGTAATAAGTATGCTGGTGGTCATTTTGGAAAATGTTGCTCTGTTCGCTGCCCAGCTCTGGGACTCGCAGTCAGACTATAGTCACAATATTTCAGTAAGTTTAATGTTACTTGATTACGATACCTGTCCTGTTACCCAAACGTGCACTAGTAGAGTTCACTTTGGTCTGAGGTAGTGGGCGTGTTTCCAGAGCATGAAAGGCAACATCCTGCATTCCTTATTTGTAAGGTCTTAGCTCCAAAGGGAAAAGATGGCACCAACCATAACAAGCCTGAACTTCAAACCAACACCAATACAAACCAATGGGTGATATCACACCTCACTATAGCTATCTTCATATATAGTCTGGGGTTACAGTCACTGGCTCTCAGTTTGATCATCTGTGGTAAACTGCATCATGTTGAGACATCTATACAATCTGTATACAGTAGGTATATGCATCTACCTTTTATCATGATGGCTCCTATTTAGTCTAGCTGAAGAGTTTCAATAAGTGTACTCCCTTGTCCCTCCCCTACAGAAATACAAGAGCAGTGTGTTCAGACATACAGTCTATGGTTCAGACTTACCTTGAGCATAAGAAATGGCGTTATGACATTGTAGGCCATGTGGAAATAGTCTCCAGCACTGGGCTTGTTCAGAGGGAACCATTCCAGAGGAAGGATGATCTAAACACAATACCAATAAACTGTGCTCATCTCTGCAAGGAACATTTGATTTTTTTTTTCACAACATATTTAAAATTACAGTAGGTATGGATCTAGTATAATACGCATTGAGCCTTCCTTACCATGACAATAGGCCTTCCAAAGTCCAGTATCCAGTTCTGCAGAGTCAGACAGAACCACAGGTCGAAGTGGAAACGCTGCCTTTTCTTCTGGTACGCATTTTCCTTCCAACCACGATTGCTGTAAACACACATTTTCAGTGACTGTGAGTCAGTGTTATAACGCAACGTAAGATCCAGTTTATTGTGGGGTTTACTACTACAGGAAAGTCAGATTAAAATACCCAAATGTCTACCACTTTAAGTGTTAGGTCAATATCTTTACAGAGAAAGGTAATCGAGCACTTAAAAATCGCAATTTGTGAAATTTTCAAAATAATTTTTAGAAATACTTTCACTTTTGCATCCACATACTTAAGAAGACTATGGTAAATATGTAAAAGAAGGAAAGGGGTTCAACAGGCCCACAGTTCAGTTTTTTGTGTCACGGTTCTGGTTTCGGTTCGGTTTGTTTTGCGTTACCATTTCCAGTGTTCTCTCTGTATTTTGTCTTATTTGCAAAAATAATATTCTGATTATTGATAATGCATGAAATCAACATTATTCTTTTAAAAACGTTACTTAGCCTAATAAACAAGCGTAATACTTTCAGTATAGCTGCATCTTTATGTTTTGTCTTATTTGCAAAAATGACATTTTCAATTCAAACATTCAGTAAAAAAAGAAAAAAACAGTGCCAGTTTCACTACTATTTATAATAAACATAAAACACTTCCAGCATTGCCACGTTTTTCACAACATGTACTCTCATTCGCCTGCCAGCATGTCAGTGGATCAGCATTCACATGAATGTTGTCTGCTGCTTTGTACGAGCTGACCTCCTGCTCAATGATTTGGGAAAAGGGCTTGGTCTGCTCTTCGGCTTTCAAAGCTCTGATAATAGCTCTGCCATAGCTGTCTTCTTCTCAGGAGGTGATGAGTATTCTTTTTGTGGTTTCCGTGGGTGGCAAAATCTCCCCCCTTGCTTCACTGCATTGACTCAGCGAGGAAGAATAAATTACACGTAATTTATCTTTTTGAGATTAATAACAGTGAAAAAGACTTTGGATGAATCATAATAACTGTAAACCTGACAGCTTTTTAGTCACCACAACAATACCTTCTGTTCATACTTTGTGCTCCAGAATTTGTGTGATGAGATCCCCGTAGATTATGAGGGACGAGGCTTCATCCAGGAAAAGGCAGGAATTTAAAAACCGGATCACGGTCTGTAGCTCTCTGAAGAGGGTCTTTACGTATACCTTCTTTCCAGGTCTTGGGGTGATGGCTGTCTTTGCTTCTTTGATGGTTGCACTGTCCTTGTGTGTTGAGGTCATGGATTTGAGTATAATTTTCTTCAAATGGACACAGGGGGGTTCTTTCAGGGCTCCAGAGGGCCGTTGATGTTCTCAGCAGTCAGTCAGTATGGTGATGTCCTTGACAGACCTCCTCAGAGCTCAATTAAGGGAGAGTGGATGGCAGGCTGCTGCTGCTCCACATGAGGTTTAAGCATATCGGGTGGTATTTCACTAAGTTACAGGCAGCCTCTGTGGTCACAAAGCTTTTAGTTAATCTATGTTTTATCTTGTATTTTACACCTATTTTTATTTAGTTTCCCCTTTTAAATGTATTTTAACTTTTAGCCCTTTTTACCTGTTTCAATGTTTTATCTTATTTCATTTTTTATACCCATGTTGTTTATTTTAACTTGCTCTAAGTTGTCTGCACTAGTTTTATTGCTTTAAATATAAAGCATTTTATGTACAAAAGGTGCTATCTAAATAAAGTTGTTATCATTATTATTATTATTATCATCATCATTGTTAAGTTTAGACATGATAGATTAGCTTATGTGTAGCATCTCCTCCTTGGATGACAAAACATGTGAGCTGTGGTGCTTTTGTTGAAAAAGGAGGCGGGATATTCGATTGAGTGAGACTGCCCTCTTTGCTGTAAGGTTTTGAACGGGGGTAAGTCCATCATCAAGTCTTTTATTCACATTCACAGTGTTTTGTGCGTTGCCTGTGGTGACTGGGATTGTGATGTTGTGCCTAGCCAGCCTCCACTTATTCACTGCATTCATCAATTCATCAGCTAAGTATGGGCTTTTATGGCTCTAATACAGATGCCTCTCAGTTACCCTGGATGTCCGACCATCACTAATAAGAGGTGCGTAGGTGGTTTTGACTAGCTGGTTCTCAATTCATTCAATTTATAGAGTTTGGAGATGATTTAATTAGTAAACTGTGTGTGGGAGGGTAAAGTACAATAGAACACAAGCTTTTTTTTTTTAACCAAATGTTGTCACCAACAACTATAAAAATGAAAGTAAATCTTTAGATATGATCACTCTAACTCCTTCTGAAAGGCAGCAGGAAGGAGAGTTTGTTGTTTCTTTTACTATCAAGTCCGACTCTTTCCTCATTGCGTGCAGGGATATGTTTAGGTGACGCCTGTGTAGATGCCCCATTATATTAGATGCTTACAGGCGGCCTCTTTTTTCTTTTTATTATTAATAACATTCACTACCTCCCTCACTATTGTATTCAATGTTCCCACACACCTGACTAAAAAGGTAACGATGCATCCTAAAAACGTTTTCTCCTCTTGACTCTGAGCTTCTGGTCCGTTTCCCTACCTCGTCACTGGTATACTGACAGTTCATTAGACAGCTACTCTCCGAAAAAGGGAATAGGGGGGAAAAGGAAAGGAGGGCGGAGTCCTGCATTCACACAACCAAACAACTTTTGTTTCCTAGACAATTTGACACGCTGCACGTTTTAATGCCCAATACTGTTCAATATTAGTATTTCATGTATACTAATAATTTCAATTCAACTGTGCAATAACAATATCATCTCAGTACCAATATTAGTCTTGTAAATAATGTAAATAATATCACGATTATTTTTTATACTATTATACATACTTATTTATTGTTCTTTATTATTTTCTTATTGATGCTCTTCTAATTTACTGTCCACTTTGCTGCTGTAATAATGCAAATGTCCCCATTGTGGGACTAATGAAGGAATATCTTATCTTAGCTTTCCTAATAGAACCAAAAAGCTGCGACTCACAGGCTGTGGTTTGTGTAGTGAAAGGTTGTTTTTAATAAATACCATCATCACATTTAAATTGATGATTAAATTATGTTTGCCATTACGTCATTTATCCTGCACTCTATTCAACTCATTGGTACACTGTGTCCATTTCACATATTCCCTGCTGTATGCTGAACACAGTTGCTCACTTTCCTTATATGTACCAAGAATAGGATAAATGCAGCAGATTTCTTCAGCCCTGTCAGTCATGTCAACAGCAGCAGAGCAGATATGGACCGTTAATAGAGCTGTCGACCTCCACGCCCCCCCCTCGCCTAAAACGTCTCCTGTCATTCAAACATCCAGAAAGCATTCGAGGATGGAAATACTAAACCTTAACTGAGCCAGGCAGTTTTTGTGAAAGTCTTGCGTAACTTTCCTCATAAATTGCATCCTTTCCTTTTCTAGACGGACTTCCTCCGCTGACCCACATTTCACTCCTTAATGGAAACCTATATACATTGACTTCTGCACATAAACTACAATATATAAACTACAGCTGGCCTGTGTAGATAACATTACTGCATTTAATTCATGATTTGTATACACTGGCTCATCATTATAACCTACACATTCACAATTTTACATTTTCTTACTTTTCTTTTGTGTTTTTAATCTATTTTAAACAAGTTTTAGTCCAGTTGTGGAATTGATTCCAAGTAGTGGTCTTTGCTGTTCCTGTGAACCTACAACATGCAATCAAAACAGCTCACGATGATTTTGAAACAGGCTGTCCTTAACCCGCAAAAACAACATTTCCTCAGAGAGATCTCAAGAACATTAGGAGTGGCCAAATCAACAGGAAAAAAATGAGGAAAAAAAACCCACACATGATTGTTCAGTTTGTACAATTACATTTGAGCCCCTGAAATAAGTGGACTCACTGTGTATAAAAATGTTTGCAATTCCTAAAAAAATGTAAACTTTTTAAATTGTCCAACCCTTTCAATTAAAGCTCAAAGTCTGCACTTCCATCACATCTCAATTGTTTCATTTCAAATCGACTGTAGTGGTCTACAGAGCCAAAATTATGAAAAACTGTCACTGACCAAAATATGTATGGACCTAACTGTATCTATCGATCTTATTCATGTTTTATTTCGTCTTCTAATCTCTTTTTAAGCCTAGTTTTAATCCATCTTTCATCAAACTTTATCTCTTTTATTTCATTTTGATTTTGTTTTGCGTTTTAATCTATTTTAACCTGGTTTCTACTCTACTTCACTCTCTCCAACTCTACTCCCTTTCTAAATATTTTATCATCCTTATTTTCCCTTGGTCTGAGTTTTTTTCTAAAAAGTATATTTTATACAACTTTAATTATTTTGCGAGCCTATCTGTTAGACACTTATGCTACAGGTTCAAATGGTTTCATTTAAACAGATTTGGATAGTTTTGTCATTAATATTGTCTTTCTCTCAGGGTTCATTAACTATCAGAGTCCTCTGTAGAAATCTGTGATTGTTTATTGTGGACCATTATTATTATTATACATTATAGTAGATCACTCTACTATGTATTAATATGTATTGTTAATAAAATAAATTGTATTGTTATCCACTGAAATGAGTCATTTAGCAGGGGGTTTGAACATTGTATGTCAAATTCTCATTAGGAGCTGAGCCCCTCTAATCCTAGAATCGCACCTGCTATGGACTGTCACTTGGTAACAGTGAAGGCAGCCTGAAGTCAAAAGAAAGGTTTAAAAAGAAAAAAAAACATCAACAGCTTCAGCATCTATTTATATCAGTCTATATATAAATATACTACCACTGGAGTGTTTTTACATTTCCTGTTTTTCTATTCTAAGCACAAGAAACAGAGAGGTTTTTAACTTATCTCCGTCTCTAAAAAAAAAAAGACTGACAAGCGAAACAGCCAAAAATAAAGATTGGTAACTTGGCAACAGAAGGTTAGGAAGCAACGATTTCAACATACTTGTGGTTTCTGAATAAGCTCTTCTGTCCTCATTTAAGAAAATAGGGACAACACAAAAGAAAGTGAGTAAACATCAGTCTAATGTTTAAAAGATAACAAACCTATTCTGTGTGACTTTCTGCTCTTTGCCTCGACGTTTTCGTGTTGTCTGCATTTTCGGGCTCCTAGCTACCGTCGGTCCAGCTAATCGTAGTCTTACTCACTGACCAAAGTTAACGGATTTAAACTACAGTGAAAACATCTTTCTGTCACTACACTTCAGTTTCACTTCCTTGTTACCGCCTTCGTGCTGCACGTGAGCTCAATCCACCAATCAGAGCGCAGCAAAGGAGTTTGAAAGGCACAGTGTAAAATTAACCCTCAGCAATGTTTTTCAGGCAAAGTCACCAAAACACACATTTTTCTCGGGTGGATTAGGGTAATGTGGGACATTGACTAATGTGGGACAACTAGGCTCCAGTGTATTTATCTCTTCTTCTATTCAATTATTTTAAAGTTAATATGCGTACTGGGTAAGTTATATTATTTAAAATATACACATCCAGGCTATTAGTTTTTTTAACAAAAAATTATGGGTATGCACATTTCAGAAGGTTTGGGCAGATATAAGGTTGCTTTGTATAAATCAAAGTATTTCAAAGCCTAAAAACTAGTGTCCCACATCACGATTTGGCACGAGGAATATTAATATAAGTGCCATGTTCCTTTTGAGTACAATATCCAAAGATTGTCTTTTATATAATTAAACAAGGAAACATCTCAGGGATTTCATATTAATATTAGGTGCTGATATAGTGTATTGGATTCATATGTAAATAAGGTAAACAAGTCAGAATGGGAAAAAGTGTCCCACATTACCCTAATCTACCCTACTTAAAAACTAGTTTAAAAATAAATCAAATGACAACCAGCATTACTACTGTTTGCTGTGTTTGTACGCTTTTATTTTGCATATTTTACTTTATAGGTGTTTTTTTGCTGTAAGTGGCCATTGTAATGGGAGAGTAAATAGTGATATCCCCAGTAGAGAAGTCTGTTCAATAGATACCCACCCCATATCCATATTCCTGACCACCCAACCTGCCATTGCTCGAAGCTGGGTCAGTAATACAATTTTAGATTAGGTACACCCGCACCTCCCTTCTCTTTTGTTGCCATCAATATCTTCAACTAGTTCTGTTTTTTTGGTTTCACATGCTAAGGTTCTTTAGGTATCTGTCTCTGAGATCTCTTTTGCCAATTTGTGTTGGCAGAACGAAACATTTAGCTGTTACCCTGACTAATCAACAGATCTCACTCTGAACATCACTTTAACTAATTTCTCACAATGATCCACCGTGAAAGATGTTTACCTTTTCAATCTGTTTAGTTACCATAATCCCCAACATGTTCTTCACTTATTTATTCAGAAGAATTGTTGTTAGGCTTACCAGGGAATGCTTTGTTTAGAAAAAGATTTTAAAAAATACCGAGCAAGTAATTATAACATATATGTGACGTAAAGCCTTTTTGATTTAAGGTTTTGCAATTAGAGGACGCAATTAGTTCAACAAGAATGTGCCTCATGTTGTGGGCATTACTATCAATTATGACTCAACCATCTGCTGCACGTATTTTATTTAGACCAAAGCTGGTCTTTATGTCAAACCCTCCAGTCTCAGCAAACATATGCAAACACAGCCTGCATTAATCACATTTTGTATGCAGATTTCATCAATTCATTATTCAGCATAGAGTGGTCCCTACATTTCTACCTGTTTGACTTTCTAAGATTATAATTTCACATTCCTAAGTGCCTCTCTGGCCGTGAGGATTTCATTTTATCTTTGTTTGGGAAAAACTGCACAGGCACAAGAAAGCAAGAAAATACAAGAGGGGGAGTGTGTGAAATAAATGACTCATTTTCTTATCCTGTGAAACATGATCAGTGCAGTGGTACGCTAAGAAGTCAGCCATGTTGTCATACATAGTGGAGGTCCAGCTGAAGCTCAGAGACCGGTGGGTTATTACTTTACAATCTCTTGATCTTATCAGATCAGGTCATCAGACACGACAACAGTTTGTAGTGGAAACTAAAGCTGCAATAATTGGTCTATTAATCAATTAGTTGATAGAAAGAATATCAATCTACAACTTCTTTGAGTAATTTCAATCAGTTTTCCAACAAAAAATGCCAAATGTTCTTTCATTTTAACGTCTCAAATGTGACAATTTGCTGTTTCTTTGTACTGATGTGACAGAAAGTTGAGCATCTGAAGGTTTTGGACTGTTAGTCAAACAGAAACAAACAAATTGAAGACATCCCTCTGGGCTCTTAGAAACTGTGACATTTTTTTCACATATTTTCAGTTTCATTGACTAAACATTTATCAAGAAAACAATGTGCACATAAACCGATAATGAAAACAACCATTAGTTGTAGCTCTACTGGAAACTAGAAAACAAAATATGAGTCATGCTGTGTAAGTAGAAAAATTCTGCATATGTCTGGGATTAAACTATCAAAAAGCTATTGTTAGGAAATGGTTATATCAATAGATCTACATTAGCAACAGTAAAGCCAGACAAGTCTAGTCTGTATACTTCATCCTCACTAATACTTATCATGGTGGTGGCTCAGAATGAAATAATGTACAAAGTATAAAAACATAGTAACTTCCGACCAAGCTTTCTGACTCATGAAGGCATGATGAAATGTGATAATCAGTATAATCATCCTGTGACGACTGTAAATCTGGTAAATTCTGTTGGATTAGTTGGGTATTTATCTCTAATCTTTCCATATGGTGATGCAAGAGCTGGAGGAGTGAGTGTGAACATATGCATAACCACTTCACCACACATGGGTGTATTGTAAAAAGAAATAATAATTTAAAAAAAACAATTACAGTACTGCTGAGGAACTGCAAAGGGAGAAAGATAAACAATAGAAAATGAAGACTCCCTGCTTTAACTGCAATTTCAAACTACAGTTGTAGTTTCCATTCAGTGACCAGCAGATGGCATCTTGTATGGATGACGTGAGTTTATTGTAGCTCAAGTGTAATGCTGCACAACTTTTTCCAGCATCCCTGTACACCTGTTCAAAATCCTGAAACAAAAAGGAAGGAAGGAAAATGATCACAGAGAGGTGGAGCAGATATGCAGGATATTGTCCTGATTTAGTTACTAACTTCCTGGGACTCTGATCCTTCAGGACAATTTAGTAAAAAAAACAAAACCCAAAAAACAACAAACACAGTACAATACAGGAAGCATATTTATGGATTTTATTCAAGTTTATGTTTCAAATAAACAATATACAAACAAGACCAAGTAGAATAGATACACATTTAGCAATATGGAAATAGGTTGTGCTTTTTTTTCTTTTCTTTTTTGTACATTTAAAATATATTTGTGATTTTTCTCCTTATTTTTACTGGTAATTGAAAAAAAAGCTGAAAATTGGTAAAAAAAAAAAAAAAAAAAAAAAAAAAAAAAAACTTTCTCACGCTCATTTTAATACTGTGAGATTGGGCAATTTGACACTGGATATTTTTATTAGACATTTTTCTAACGATGCTGGCTGTTCTTTACTCTGTGTGCTTTCTCTGTTATTTCCTTTGGACTGTGATGGACTAGTGAGGAACAAGATTTCTTTTTTATGTATGCCAGCAGACACCACAAATATGACAAAGAAACCTTTATCTGTGTGGTTCCTATTTAATAAAGAAATACATCACTTTATGAGGCATACTTATTCACTGTATGAACTGTATGTGCACTGTGTGTGTGACAGAAAGAGTTTTTATGCTTCCACCCAATGGGACAACAAATCTCACCACTGTCCTGCAAAACCGCAGTTTGTTCATTAGGAGGAGGAGTTATTGAATACACACCCCCGACACCCCACATGCAACCCCCCCCCACACACACACACACATTCACACACGTACATATAATATCAGGTCTTGCAATGAACTGAGAAACATCTGTGCTTCAAATCGTCGCTGCCACCAACATGGACTCACTGAAATTTCTCCTTTTCGTTGCAGTCGCCTCCTTCACAGTAAAAGGTACAGTTACTGGCAGTCCACATGCGCTTTAATTGCTAATTAACTGTCACAACTTACATTTTTAACTAAGGGGGCGGGGGGTGGGGGGTGCCTTTTTTTTTGCTGGGCTTCATGTTTATAATGTAACTGCTCCGCTCTGGATTGATTTAGCAAGCTTCTTAATTGGATACCTGTTGTATACAAAATATTGTTGTTTTTTTTTTTATGGTGCCCAAGCAATGACTGTTTTTGGTAACATTGTTTTTCTTGAATGTTACTTAAACTACCTGTAACCACATAATTATCTGTACGTGTGCTGTACTTAGTTACAGTAAAGGGAAAGTTTTGCTTAGATATTGAGCGCCCCACACATCTTTAATATTGGCTATTAAAGTATAGTAAACGTTTTCTGAGTTACTGAAGCTGGATTTGGGCTAAAGCATATGAATTATTTCCATTTGGTGGAAGGATGCAGCCATAAAAAAAGTATGTTATTGTAAGTGGAAAAATGTTTAATCTAAAGCTGTTCAAGGTGAAATATGCTTTTGCATGTTTGCAGTAATGTTACAGGTCTAACTGACTGTGGTGTACACCCAAAGTATATACTGTGTGGTTTGTGTGGTCAGTAGGGGAGACTAGGGTTGGTTGTCACATTCACTAGGGCTGCGTTCAGACTGCAAGCCAAAATCTGATTTTTAGCCAATCTAGATTGGAACCAGATGGCTCTTCACATGAAATCCAATCGAACCACCTTTGGAAGGTAATTTGGCATTTGGACAGATGTGTCTGAACCGAGATGTTGTTGCTAGCTGATATCAATGGAGGCAATAGAGGACGTCGAAAACATCAGTACTTGGACAGAGGACGAAACCAAATTCTTAATTAATCTTGGCTCCATTCAAGCGGTCGCTGTTGCAATTATATGCCATCACACAATACACGCTAGATGAACCACAGCAACCTGTGAGATTGGTCATTAATGTGGCCCAGTCTGAACAGAGCCAAATCCGATTTGGACACTTGCTAAAAACAGTGTGGACAGATTTGAGAAGGAATCCGATTTGAATCAGATTTGCCTGCAGTCTGAACGCAGCCTAGATGTCGCTGTTAAATTGGGATCAGAGGTCATCTAAAAAGGTAATTTCAGGGGTAAGACTTGACATAGAGGTGAGAGGACTTTTAGTGTTTTTTTATGTCAACATTTAAATTCTCAGTACTTCTCTTCTAGGCTTTTACACAATGGGCTTATAATAAAACTATTACTATTAAAAATATGAAGTTTTTTTCTTATCTATGCTAAAACATGTGGTTGTTAGCTTTGCCAGTAGCAAAAACTCCCAGTTGGGGATGCTTGTCACGTTCTCTTGGGGGTTGGTTGTCACATCTAGTCCTCTTTTTCTGGTAAGACAGAGAAATGGGCAAGAATTTGTCAGGAAGACAAACAAGAGCTAGACTCCGCCAGATGTAGTGCTCAGGGCAGTCAGAGAAGTGAAGCAGCACAACGTTGTTATATAAGGATAAAAATGCACTTAAAGGAATGATTTTTCCTGATTATATTCTCTCAATGACAGAGGTGTGTTATGTGGTTTCATTTCAAATAACTTTTTTTATTCATTTTTAATATTGCCTCCATTTTTTCTCCATTAAAATAACATAGGGCCTCTCTTTGGATGCTCAGAGGACTCGTTAACTCTCCCTTTACACATTCAAACAGCTTTATTACTGGGCTGGACTGGTAGGCATCAACTCTACCATGCTTCAGAAACTGGTTGCATGAACTTGTTTTAGTCATTCACTTGGAAAACTGCATTCTAACAATTTAAAATTTCAGCACAAATGGGAAAAGGTCTGTGGTCCCTTTGTGCAATATTTAGATTCAGCCTGATTGTGTCTGTACCTCTTTTATGAGTTGTATTAGATGTATTGTTATGGATTTCTGTGGTTAATACAATGTCTTAATTACTAGAATATCTCCCCAGGGTGTGTGTGTATGTTGTGTTTTTTTTTTAAAGATTTATTTTATTTGACAGCAGGTGGCATGGAGGCTGACAGGAAACAGGGCAAGAGAGAGGGGAATGACCTGCAGTAAAGGTCCGTTTTGTAATCGAATCAGGGATGATGCCTTTATGGGGCATGTGGCTTAACCACTAAGCTACCAAGGTGCTCCTGTGTGTATGTTTAAGTTGGGTTTTGGGTTTTGATGTTTTAATAATCAAAAAGAAAAAAAAGATAATAACATAGGGACAACCAACCCCATAGTGTGTGACTACCAACCCCATGATGGGAATGGTAGTCACAAGTGCACAAGACATATCAGTCCACATCTTTTCTCTTTTCTGAGATTTTTCATTAGGGCTGAAAGTCCCCCTCCAATGTTTCCCTTCCCTGTGAAACTCTGCCAGACTAAAAAAAATCCCTTTTTTTAATGCCAAAAATAATGCCAAAAACCCAGTAATTCTTAAATCAGTAGTGTTTGGGTTCATCTCTGTGCAACACTGAAAACCCCTGTTATGTAACCTTTGTGTTGTGTTGCCTGGAAAACTCTTGTTAGCAAAGTGGCCCTGCCCCCCCCAACGCAGTCAACCTAGATGAAACACTGCCCTCCACTAAAAAAAAGAAAAAAGTTTTTCTTCCTGTTGTTTCAGTTGGACAATAGAGCTTCAATATGCAGAATTATTTATGTTCATCTTCAGTGTGAAACTGACTGCTCAGACTTTAAGAGGTTGGGGCAACACTAAAATCATGGGGCCACCACCCCACTGGTTCATCTTGTTCACTAATTTTCACCATGGTTTGTCCCATAGACTTAGAGCTTGAATTGTGTAAATTGTTTGCTTCTTGCAGCTTTTACTGATGCGGTGTGAGGTGTCTCATGATTAGTTTAAAGTGGAGACTTGCAGATAGTTTGTGAATGGCAGAAGAGGGGACAAACAAGTAAAAGGGACAAACAGACATGTAGGACTGTTTATTAGGAGGACTCTTCAGATTGAGTCCATCATTCAAGATCTTCTGTGACTGAACAGAGACTATTCAATATTTCTGTTATATATGAGCTTCTTACCCAGCTGCATGTTCTTGATCTAAAAACAGTCATGCTAATTTCTTAATTTAAAGATCCTCATTGTAAAGAGTGACCAGAAAAAGAAACAATGTTCCCCCTGTGTTACAACATACAGTATATTTCTGATATATGTGATCTTACCCTGTTGCCTGTGTTTGCAATAAAAACAGTCTCCCTTATACAGTTTTTTTTCTGTTTTTAAAAATGGTAATTACCTCATGAGATGCTCAAGACATGCTGTGTCTCATCATTTTACTCAGATCTGTTCTGATTTCTGAATATTTTGGCTGTGGAAATTAATTTAATGATAATAATCCCTGATTTATCAGACTGCATTTCACAGGCAGTAACTAATTGAGGCTTCCCCTGAGAGTGAGCTGTAGAGAGGAAGATGGACAGAAGTTGAGTTAACATCTCAATGCCTGAGCCCAACTCTGCGGCACTTAAAGCCCTTGTCCATTTCTCTGACATTATTAAGGCTGTTGAATTTGAGTAAGAGTTAGAAAGCATCTCTGCCAATTGGCTCACAGCTCACTTTTAGCAAGCACCTTGGCATTGATTCTACAGTCTATGAACTCTACCGGATCCTTCCAAAAGATATTCCCTCATCTGGTGTTTTGATGGTGAGGGTGGAGAGTGCTGTCTAATATATTAGTCCAAAGTCTCCTATAGGTGTTAATTGGGTTGAGATCTAGTGACATAGAAGGCCATAGCATATGATTCACATCATTTTCAAACTCATCAAATCATTCAGTGACCCCTCGTGTCCTATGGAGAACTTTGTCAGAGACCACTCCTATATCAGGATAGAAATGTTTCATCATAGTATAAAGGTGAGCACTCACAACAATGGCCACAATGAATGCCCCACACAGCGTAACAGTGTCACCAGTTCCCCACACTGTAGGGATCAAGTATTCAGGCCTATCTTCTCTTCTTCTCTTGGTGTACACCACACATGCATTCGCCCAACTGTCGAGAATATGATGATGATGACTCATCTGACCATATCACTATTTTCGACATCTCTGTAGACCAGTGTCTGTGGTTTTGCACCATTGAACTCTTAAATGTGCATTCATCTTGGTAATGAGGGGTTTATGTACTGCAGCCCTATTATAATATCCCTCTCTATGTAATTGTCGATGGACTGTTCCTACTGACACAGTCTGATCACGTCCTGCATTGACATTCTCAGTCACCTGAGGAGGAGTTCCTCTTCTGTTTTTCCTACATATTGCATTAATGCACGAACATCACAGTCATCAAATGTATGCTGTTGACCACATTTCCAACCCTGTTTGTCTTTCCTCTCGCCATCTTGATACAAAGTCAGTATCAACTGGACCTGCTCATCATTCATATACAAGCAACAGAGAATGATCTGATGTTAATTGCTTAATTGTATCATGCAGTGCACCTGTGTGGAAGCATCTGCATCCTCCTAATTTGTCACCCATTTGTATGTTGTGGCGGGCAGTGCAAAATGAGAGACAGGAAGCCATTCTCAGCAATGTCAACCTTTATTGACATACCACGCAGGGAACAGGATCTCAAAAACAAGGTGGCAAATACAGCTGTGGTCAAGAAATGTAACAGCTACTTCATCCCTCGTTAAAACTATAAACCAGTACAAAAATGACAATTACCAACATCTTGACAGACACTTTAGACACACTAACAAAAAGTAGAATTTGCATTTTGGAATATAAAACAGCAAATTTAACAATCTACTCAGTCCAGCTCTAAGCATGATGTGAAATACTACATTACATATACTGCAGGTGCATAAACAGAAAAGTAACAGTGTGAATTTGTCAGGGATTTTCTTTTTTTGTGGCAACAAAAGAAACAGAGTATTATAGAATTAATCCCTCATTTCCTATCATGCATAGTGCTTGACTAGTAGTAATAGTTTGTTAAGTTTGTTCAAAAATACACATTTTACTTTTTTGTTATTGAAATGTTGCTAGTGGATCTGATGGCCAGTAATGAACTGGAATGTATGACACACATTTTTTGAACAATGGCACATATTAATGGCTTCTTGTTCTTCCTCATAGTAAAATTTGATTATGGTGGGATTGGAAGGGAGAAAGGTGGCAGGGGGATTCAGCCATGAACAAAGACCGGCTTTCAGTAAATCTCTCTGTTCTAACAGAGCTTTTTATGAAAGAAGACCAGATGCCAAATAGAGCAGAGGAATGAGGGGATGCCTACAGTCAACAAGCCCTGTGCCAAATCATTGGGAGAATGTGCTTTTCATAGGTGATTTAGGATAATTAGGTTATGGCCATTGTAGCTGCAAAATGAGGTCCAAGTTCAAGACTTTTATTGCAATAGACTTGATTTATTTCTGTGGAAAGAACTGAAAATATGTATGAATACAAAAGTACCACCAATGGAACAATGTCTCCTGCCCATGCCGTCTAATGCATGTCAGCCAGTCACTGTTTTTTCCTCCACTTCTGAGATAGACCAGAACCTTTTACTCTTTAATAGAAGCGGGAAATCATGCCTTATCCAGCAAAACAAGAGCAGAATGTTCCCGTCACTTTGACACAATTGTATACGCTAACTGTTTAAAAATCATAAAGATACATATCAGAAATAATAATAATAATAATAATAATAATAATTTTTATTATTATTATTATTATTAAATACATATTATATCCACAAATATATATTTTCTATCACACTATTAGTGAAAAATGTGTGTGTTAAAATGAGGGGGTAGGTTTGATTTCACATTGCACAGTTCAATTAATCTAGTCCAGAAATTGTATTTGAGTGATTGCCTTGTCTGGGCTGCATATGTTTCACCACCCTAGACATGGTTAATAAAACCTTGATCACCAATTGTTCAGTACTGTGATATCTGACTCTTCTAATCGTGTGTTGGTAAAGTCTTAACTTCACTTTTGTCTGTTCAGCCATGGTCACTGTTCCATGTAAGTGTATGAAACACTTTAACTGGCAATAAGTATGACTAAGAGTGTCTGTTACTATTTTTTTCTGAAATGATTATTAATGTTTACATACTGTTCAAGTTTCTACGTCTTTTGTAGTTTCTTTTCAAGGGCCAAACCAACGCAGACTGTACAATGACCTGATGAAAGACTACAACAAACTGGACAGACCAGTCTCCGACGACTCTCAGACTCTCACAGTTCAATTGGGTTTGAACCTTGTGCAGATCATAGATGTGGTGCGTAAATTGAGGCTCTTCATGGATAGCATGCATATGAACTGCACAAGGAAAGAGTTTTCACTCTTTCTTGTTTTGGTGCATGTCACCATTATTGATTTTTTGTTTAATGTCTTCAGTTACTGAAAGTGAGGCAAAGAATAAGATGCCATTTATGGGAACTGATATACTATATTTTACAACTATGTGTGTTCAAAATGCACCTCTATGTATTCCTTTTATTTATTTATTTATTTTTACATCATTTTTATTGAGGTTTTTCACGAGAAACATAAAAGCAAAACAACAAAATTAAACAAAACAGTTTGTATTCCTTTTAGATGTGGCACACACATTGTTACTGAGTTTCTTAGAATCCAAAACAACACTTCTCAGGAATGTCAGACAGTAACATATAGAAACCAGATGTTTTGAATCTATGCAAAGTGAAACTTGAGTAGAAACAGACGGTTAGTGGAACCTATTTAAACTGGACTCTTGTCACCCTCATTGTGTTGACCTGAGCACTCGTACTAAAGAAATGCCTGAGAAGTTAATGTGTCTTCTAAATAATTCTTGGCCAAGCAGAATATTGAGAAAGTGAGAAGCTCACTGAGATATCAAAACCAATCAGTTACTATTATTAAATAACTACCAGTAAATATTGAATGGAAGTCTTTGTATTTGCTTGTTTTGGTACTAAAAAGTCATCACTACTCAACAGGAAAGTCTTTTCCCATTAGAACAGCACTGAAGGATGAAGCTGCTCTGGATGTTGACATTTTAGTCAGTTTTGAGTAGCAATGATCTTCATTTATGATTTACTTACTTCTGTAAACACATGAAAAAAGGCTGCACACTGCAGCCCCACTTGGGCTCTAGCACTTGTGGTATCCTATTAACTCTACCTGCAATGGGAACTGCAGTGTGCAGACTTTTTCCTTGCTTTTACAGATTTTGTTATTTGGTCCAGCTGTTTTCTTACGTGATGTGCAAGTCTACCACAAACTTTTCTGAGAGAAAACTAGAAATACAAAAACAAAAGTACCTGAATATTAACACATACAATGTTTTCGCCAACAGGATGAGAAGAAACAAACGTTAACAACCAACCTTTGGGTGCATATGGTAAGACTTTTCCCTTCAACGTCACAGGTGGGCCTTTCCCCTTCAGTTTTTTATTCCATTTCGCTTTCTTCAACCTATTTTAACCACACTAGTGTGGTTGAATGGATGGTGATTTTGATCTGTTGCTCAGCCTTCTTATGGGTCAGTATTGAATGGATTGCAAGAAATTTGATGCAGACAGTCAGTCATGTCCCCTTCAGTTTGAGTTTGTTGACCTCTGTGCCTTTTCTTCGACTTCTATTTTTAATTTGGCCTTCATAGCCTCTTCAGCTACAACCCACAGCTGATTTGCATGTTTTGTTTCACACTGAAACACTAAAATAAAAGTATAATACAATATTATTCAGTTCAAAATTTGGTAAAGTAAAATTATTCCGAGCACTGCACAACATTTGTTCACGTTCCTGGGAAATCTGCGAGTCTTAGTCCTCCCCAGATGCCACCTCCACAGAGATTGCGCTCAGTCCTTGTAACAGATCACGGCATGACATTGCCTGCACCTGCCATCATTTATTTTGCCTGTTAGCATAAATGTCTTCTACCACTGCACAAACACACTGGTGTTAAATTCCAGGTTGAGCTTTTTTAAACAAGGCTTACCAAAGCAGAGTCGTAGAGCCACACACAGGTTTTCAGGATGTTGTGGACATGTATGTGAAATATGAATACATTATGTCTCTGTATGTGTCCCACAGATCTGGGATGATCAGTACCTCAAGTGGAATGAATCCGATTATCCAGGTGTGGCCGACTTGAGATTTCCTGACCATCTCATCTGGAAGCCAGACATTCTGCTCTATAACAGGTAGGCATTGTGAGGACAGAGTTGCTGGGTGCTGAACTGTAATTGGATATATCCATGGTGTCAAATGCAGCATGCACATATTGTTCCGGTCCTCTGAAATGAGGCCAACGCGGAAGTAACTTAGAACTGCATTCTAGCAAAAGGCCACCAGGGGGCGACCGTTTTGGTCCAATGGAGAATTCACCAACTTCTCACTTGATTTCTAACCTCAGTAAATGTTTTCAAAATGTGTTTATGGTCTCAATAGTCTCGCTAGTTTAAAGCCTTCTTCAATGAAGTATGATGTTCATTTTTGAAATTTTGGCCTCCTTGATTTTATATTTGAGGATAAAGCAGGGTATGCATTAGGGCGTGGCTAGGTCGTGATTGACTGGTTGATTGACCATGGCTCCGCCCATGGCCCCGCCTCATGCCCATATAAGTAGAATCCGTGTTTTTATTTTTCCCAGCATGCACCTGAAATTTTCAAGATGGTGCTGCCTAGATTCGAAACTATTGGCTTCCTGAATAACACAAAAATACCAGAAACACTGAGCTATTCTTTAAAATTACAAGCTATTTAGGCATCCTGTATTCGTCTAAAAGGAAATGGAATATATTACAGCTACAACAGATGATTTCACAAACAAAGCAAAGGCAAGGTAAAATCTTACAGCAGTCTCTAAACATTAGATGGCAATCACAGGTCCTATTTTATATATTCTAGAGGGTGGTGGTGTACTGGAGTGCATTATAGTTAAAAAAAATGTTCCTGATATTTTGTCCACCCCATTAACATAAAACTCTGAAGAAGTTGTTGCTGAAATGACAGCTTATAGAATAAAATCATTGCTGCATGACCATCAATGTGCTCCTGCCTCTTTGCTGCCTACAGCCTATATATTATACCTTTGTGATTGTCAAGTACTTTCTTTAGTTAAATCCTTTCAAACAAATCCTGGACAAAACAAAATATATATATATATCTTTGTGGCTGCATGTGAGAATATGCTGAAACATTCAGGCTCCTACTCCTGTTTCATGGAGTCTTCAAGGCTTCGGGCCCTGTGTTGTCACATTACTTATTGAGGATATTTTGCAGAGAGAGACTCAGAAGTAGAAAATGAAAGATGGGTAAACTGAGCTATTACAAAAAAATAACCGTAAATCTCATTCCTCACTCAGATATTTCAACTGATACAAGCTTGAAAGATCAATATAGATAAAATGATTTTTCTTTGTTAGATTTGAGCAACTATTGAATCAGAAAAGCTTTTGTGCTGCACTGATATGGCCTGTCCTGTGAGCTAGGCTGGTTTTCAGACAAGAACATTACACTTCAAGGTTAGTTGTGCTCTGCAATTTAAATAAATGCAGTACAGTCTACAAGAATGCTTTGGTGCAATAAATCATTCAGAAAGATAAATAAACCTGTACAAAAAGAGATGGGAGAGAGAGCATTTTAGTATATGCCCCAAATGGGAAATGTTATTGGGATCACTATTAATCAATCATTAAAGGAAAGATCAGGACAATTGATATCAGAGGCACTCTATTCTCCCATCAACTAATGAGGGAAAAGGCATTGTACTTCATTTATCATTGTCCCGTTGAGTAAAGCCTTAATTTTAGACTCTTTCAATTATTTTTTCCCCTTTTATCCCTTTTTAAAACAAATTTCAACTTCAGCTCAACCCTGCCTCAACCTCTTGGGAGTTCATTTAGAGGGAGTGATATTGTGGATAGCAGGGGAGAACGAGGGTAGCCACTGAACAACCGTCTCCAGGGAAATGTTGCATTAGTTGTGCTGTGTACCTGCTGCATGATGAGTTGGAGAAATATTTGTATTTTCCACCACGCCTGCTTCCCTAGCTGTTTGTGGCTCTTCCAAATGTATGTTGCAACCCCATAATAAATAGTGGTTCTCGCACATGTTGTAACAGTGCATGAATTTATGGGTGTTTTCCACTGAAGCTGTACTTTGGTTGTAGATAACACAGCAATAAATGTTGTCCCATGTTGTCCACAGTGCAGATCCAAGTTTTGATGCTACTTTCAAAACCAACATTTTGGTGAAGCCCTCGGGTTCCTGTACCTACGTGCCTCCAGGTAATATCCATAATCTGAGGTAGCCCTCACTCTTCAGTATCAGACACTCATTTGAAATGTTTTTCTCTTCCTCAGCAATTTTTTCACACATAAAAATATATCAAAAGAGTGAGACATGTGGCTTGTTTTGTGGGGAACAGATCTACAGTTTAACTAATTAGCTTAACTTAACCATAACCAAGACTTTATTCATTACAACCTTTATTTAAGCTTCTCAGAAAACCGACCCTCATTTACAATGGTGCCGAGGTTACACATGGATGCCTAACCAGTTAAAACAGCTACATACAGGCAGTGAACGGTTTATTAATCATGAAAACTGAATCGTCCAAGAGATATGGGAGTATTCAGTTTTAGGTCACATTGCAAGAGGATGCCTGAGTTTGCGGCATTAACACTAAAAGTAGTCTTTCCAAGTTCAGTCCTAGCACGAGGCACTCTGGACCAGAGTTCCAGTGCAATAGTGATGTGATGTATAATGTTCATTTTCCAGTCAGGACTAATGATATACAAATACCAGTGATTATTGCATCTTGCAGTCAGAGAAGGCCAGCCGACCTTATCGTAGAGGATATAGCGGTGACTACTGTAGCCATCACTGGTAATAAATCTAACAGTTGAGTAATAAAATAAATCTAAAAGCCGAAGTGTGGAGGCAGTGGCATTTCTGTGAATTGCATCCCCATAATTTATTGGTGAGAAGATAGTTGATTCAACAGTCGTCTTCCTACAGATCAGGAGGAAGTTGGATTTATTCCTATAAATAAAGCCAATTCTTTTGTTTTAATTTGTCAGCAAGGTCTTATGGCTGGTGTTAATGAATGTGCCAGTGGTGGGACATGTAAGTTACAGTCATGGCTTTTTGGAAGCAGAGTGGAGAGAGTTCCTGACAACCTGATGGATAAAGCTGTTACACAATCTGGCAAAGCATGCTCTGAGGCATCTGGCATCTGGTATCTTCTCCCAGATGGCCTCCGTTTGTTGCTTTGAGGCCTAGGTGGGTGTTGTAAATGTTCAGGAGGGAGGGGAGAAAAGCGCCAATGATCTTCCCAGCTGTGTTCACAATGCACTGTAAGGTCATATAGTTGGAGGCAGTGAAGGTCCCAAACCACATAGTGATGCAGCTGGTCAGAAATCTCTCCATGGGCCTCATTCACAAATGGCACAAATCTGTGCTTAAAAAGTGCGCATGAACATTTTAATCACAAATTGAGGATTCATCTATTTGTTCTTACCTTGATTTGTTCTTATGCTGCGAACAAATTTATAACTGTCTCAGACCATGTGCTCAAATCATAAATCTCAGTCTTAAAAAGTATATTGCAGTATATTACAAACATTTAATATTTAAACATTTAAAAGTGTGAAATTGCTAATAATACACAATGTATTTGCTTATCATAAACTTAAACACTAAGATATTGTAATCCATAATTCATCATCATAAATGTAATGAAATTATTAATATATTAAAATTGTCCTGTTCCCACTTGACAGTAACAGTTGGAATGTAACACTGATTAATTTCCCCATTCAGATTTCTCTCTGCTTTCACTAAATCACAGGCTGTTGTGGACAGAGAAAAAAACACAAAGCACACCTGGCACTGCAATAAGATTTATTTAGATCACTTCCACAGATCTACACATTTACCAACTTTTTTATTTTGTAATGAATAAACTGCGCTGTAGTGGTTCAACAGATATGCAGGCTGTATACAGGATTCAAATCGGGCTCCAAACGGTTGTGCAAATGACATGTTTACCAGCCGAATCTGCCTTTTTCTGCATGTTTACCATCATGACCCTCTTTGCCGTTAGTGACAGCTCTCTCCACGACTGAGCCACTCCAACAGAGCTTTCTATATATCTATATGGAGAAATGAGGGCGTGGTAGTATGCTGATAGTTAATAGCGAGCATGCACCTGTCAATTTAGAATGATTCTGAATCACTAACATATGCATAGTGGAATGAACAAAAAAAAGCACATGTCATGAATCCATAGAGACACACAGTGTGCAGTATTATTATAATTATACTGCACAAAAAATAAAAACAGAAATGAATAATTTTTGTGCTTTTTTTTCCCACCTTCAGATGCAGAGTTTCCTTCACCCTTTCTAAACAATATTCAATGTTAGTGTGACTGAATAAGGAAAGTAGTTGCACTAAAACAACTGAAAGTAGTAATTCACAGAAACCATCAGCTCATATTAATTGTATATCACTGAGATGCTGCTGTTATTCAAGACAATTACATACACTTCCTGGGACAATGTGGCAGCTATTTAAAAATTATATCTTAATGATGTGCAAATATCATCAGCCCACAATCAAAAGATAGATGTCTTGTGATGCATAATCATCTTCATATAGAGTATAATTATTTTGCTTTGAAGATGTTTTTGTTCCTGTGAGAAGCACATTTATCAAACTGATTACTGAGACAGAATCCTTCCTCATTTTTAGCTTTTTTATTCTCTCATTTTCTTCAGTTTACTCCCACTCTTTAGTAACTCCTACCATTATGCATGAAAATTGTATAGATATTATTCTGCATTTTCTTTTGGAGATTTTCATTTGGGTTTAAATGAGCTAGACTGCATCTGTTGGGAGCTTTGAATTACCTCCCTAAAGATTTTAACAGAATCCCTAAGGGGCTTGTTCTTTAAAAAAAACATCACTAGCTTTTGTTGTTTAATATTGAGTTTGTTTTTTCTCTTGGTTCTCTTTTTTTATTTAACGTCTTGGTAGATATCCACCCCAAAATGCAAGACTTTGCTCTTATAGAGGAGCAGTTCAAATATGCTTTTTTTGTTTTCAGTTAGATGAAATATGATGGTTGGTTTCCCACTGATGGTTATTCTGCTTGGCCAAGAAAGGATCAGATGACAAAACTGAACTTTTCAGGCATTTCTTCAATTCGCTTGCACAATGCACTCGGGTCATCACTTGTACAGACAAGGCTTTCAAAAGCATGACATTGAGGGCTGGCAAAAGTCTAGTTTATGTAAGTTCTACTCAACATCCGTTTCTTCTCAAGTTTCTTGCTGCACACACCACTTGGCATAGATTCATAAAACATATGGTCTCTATACGTTACAATTCTAGGCATTCTTAAGTCAATAGAAATTGTTGACTTGACAATTGACATTCATGAGTCAAAATTTTCACAGTTATGCAGACAGACAATGCAATAGGAAGGCAATAGGAATTGAAAAAAAAAGTTTTTATTGCCTTGTTATAAGCAGATAAAGGCATTGCTGGCTTGAAACACAAGGAGCAAAAGCAACAGCTGCAAAAACCATTATACATTGACCACCACAGACCGGCATGAAAAAACAAGGAACTATCACAGAACAAGACACAGCTGGAATGAGGCAGGAAGTGGAAAAGGAGGGAAACATAATGATTGATTGGTTGATGATGAAAACAACGGGGGTGCTGCAGGCAACAGACACTATCATGATGTTGATCCTCTCACCTAACTCTAGGAGAGGAATAGGCTAAGCATGTTTTCCAAAGTGTCTAACTAATAGGTTAATGCCCCCGTGTTTTAGAGATGTGTTGTCCCAGAATAGTAATGTAACGTCAGACGCTCCACACACATGGACGCATCACCATCTCGCTCTGATTGTGTCAGACGCTTTGAGCCATGAGGCACTTTTCCTGATCAAACCCCTACTGACCCACTACTGCCAGACTGAGTGGTCGTAAAAGATCTGTGATACTTCATATTAAACCATCAACCCATTTGTGTACACACATGCACACGTACAGACACATTAAGTGGAAGCCCATTCAAACAGACAGCCTTCCTGCCACAGCTGGTGATTACTGCTCTCCCCAGCAGGCTCTTCTTGCCCCTTTTTTCCCTTAGCACGCAAAAGCGCCGACCTGCTTTGCCTCAACATCTTTATCAATACCAACGTAGAAAGCTTCATCACCGAATCCCTTCTGGATTGATTGCCTCTGTCACAAGCAAATTGCTTCTGAACTTTTTTCCAAATGAACCCTCATTGAATGCAATATTGGTGCAGAATTGTCATGAGCCGTGTGAGCTCAACACAGCTGCATTAAATGAGTAAAACTGTACGCAGATATGACTGAGATGGGCATCCCAAATCATTTCAATTTGCAAACACTTCTCCTTGCCACTGAGGTTCACTGCAATAAACAGCTGTCATTGTGTTTTTTCCTGCTCCCCATCTCTATTCATTCCCTGCTGAAGTTTATCATTCATGACTCTGAGATAGAGGAGAGACCTTGTTTACTACCGACGTCTCATATCTTTCCTTAAATATGGATGGAAATTAGTATGGTGCCTGGCACTCCTGGAGGGATTACTGCCCACTTTAATCTCATTGTCATGATGGATTTTTTTACTCTTGTTAGTATGGATGGCACTAGGACTCCATATAGTAAGCTTCTCTTGCTGCCTCTCCAGCTGTCAGGCACTGTAATTTCTTTTTTCAATCTCCCTCTGTCTCTCTCTGTTTCTAAAATAGATTTCTACAGGTAAATTACAGTATGCATAAAAGCAACTCTCTCTATAATCTTTGGTCTTTTTATGTTTCTCATCTCATCTATAAGGGATCTTTAAGAGCACCTGCCACATCGATGTGCGCTGGTTCCCTTTTGATACACAGAGATGTGAACTGAAGTTTGGCTCTTGGACGCACAATGGGTTTTCTGTGGACTTGAAGATGTTGGAGGCGGATTTATCTGACTATACGGAGAACGGAGAGTGGGATCTTGTCGGTAAGAGGATGACGTGAAGTCTATCAGTTTTACATTCAAAAGTGGATTACAAACGCAGGTTATAATACATAAAAGGATTGAAAACACACATAGTATGGGGCACAGGGTAAAGCACTGGCAGCCTTGTTTGTAAAATACCACTGCTCTTAAAGCTAGGTCTTTTTAGATTGATCCTGAACTCCTGTCTCAGTTTATTCTGTGAATGGAAAATATGAACTGTAAATGGGAAAGAAGCTGCATCTATTGTGTGAAACAGTCGAACATAGTATTTGAAATAATCCAATAAAGTAAACCTGAAATGAGTCCTACCTTTCTGAAGCTTATGATGTCAAATGTTGTCGAGACTTGACCACAGAAGAGCACATTTTTGCACTGGATGCTCCTGTTATTATTGCTCCCTACTGTATGTCAGTGAAATGATAATGTCTTTGAAACCTCTCACTACGTTTCTGTCAGACTAGATTGTGCTTTGCTTTGTGTCACAGAGGTGCCAGGAAAAAAGAACGATCGCAGCTATGCATGCTGTCCGGAACCGTACCCCGACGTCACCTACACCGTGGTGATGCGGAGACGGACCCTCTACTACGCCCACAATCTGCTCATCCCCTGTGTCCTGATCTCCATTCTGGCCCTGTTCGTCTTCCTGCTACCAGCTGACTCTGGGGAGAAGATCTCACTGGGTTAGGGAACTAAAACACACACACAGGGTGACCAAGGTCCTTACCAATTGGGGACATGGCTTTTGCCCCCAGTTGGATAAGCCATCCCTAATTAACTGGCCAATGATAAAAACACACACACTCACGCACTCACACACTCGCTCAAACATAATGTAGATCATCTGTCTATGTCTCCTTCATTGCAGACTATTTAAAATAAGAGTGCAATCGCAATTTCTAGGAGGCTACACAATGCACAGCAGCATACTGTCAGCAAACTATGTTTCCAGGGACTCTCATTTTTTGTGAGATACGAAGTACAGAATTTATCATTACTTACCAAAGAAGAAAATAGTGTCCTGATTCAGTCGTAATATAAATGTAACACCATTTGTATTACCTACTAGAAAACTACAAATTTTCTGTACCATTGAGTGACCAGAAAAGGAGATATACCTTTACATTGTAATGCATTCAAATGAAAATGTCCAATAGTGCAATAAATGTGAGGCTTAAGTTTTTAAATAGTTGTTGCAGTTTGCCATTAAGTAGTTGATTTTGTTGCTAATTTTTGATTGTAGTTTTTTGTTGGTATTTTGTTGATTTATCGTTTTTTCTAAAACTTTATTCACTTATATATATATAAAAATCATAATTGAAATATGTTTTAATAGTAAAGAGGTCTCAGAGCTCCACTAAAAGAAAGAACTCAGAGGAGCCTTGGTTGATATGCCAAGGCTCTTGGCAAGGCTCGAGCCACTCAGTGTAAATATTACATACTGGCACAAACTGTTGCAACAGCTGCGATAAGCAGAAAAAAGGCAGTACTTTGATCTAATTCATAGAATATTACAATTATGAATGTAAGATTTTTGGTTCTGCCACGCAGTGTTTCAAATCTGGCTTTAATAGACTGTCTCTCTGACATGCTGTAGTCTCTTCACTCAGAGTTTCTTCAATACAGCTCACTCACAGAGCCTAACTAACACACACCAGATAGCCCTGTTCTGTCATTGCACTGGCAGATAACATGATGTTTAAGTAATATAATGATTAGGTATTCAGCTTATGACTTGTCCAGCTTGTTTCTAGACACAGTTCAGCTGCTGAGAACCTGACAGAACTCAGGCCTGGATTGATCAGTGCCTCAATTTTTTCACTTGGCTTTTCAGGTATACAAGAAATTTACAATAAACTAAATATTGAATCTTGTGTCACAAGTACAGTAAAAATGACATAACTATTGTAATGTAATTTGTTTCTAGAGCTGCAACGATTAGTTGAAAGTTAATTATCAACAATTTTGATAATTGATGTATAAGTAATAAAAAGCAAAACATTTAAACACTACCTGATTCTCAGATTTGGGGCCTTCCATTATATTAATTGAATTAAATTAGTATTCCTAATGTTGTGGGGACGTAAATCTGTTTACACAGTCATGTTGTGGGGATTCGACTCCCTTTTGGGGACAAAATGCAAGTCCCCTTGATGTGAATCAGTATCGTAATTTTGAAGGTGAAAACTTAGCTTAAAGTTAAGGTAAATTTGGGGTTATATTAATGGTTAAGATTAGGCAAGTAGTTGTTATGGTTATGAATACATAAGTCTCATATAATGTAATAATGCAAGAGCAGCTGTGTTATGCAGATATATTGAAGGTATAACAGCAGCGTAGTAAGATGTACCTCTAAATGCTTAGTAAGACGTCAAGAGCCAGTGGCTTATTAATGTCAGATGATTAGAGAAAACTCCTTGGATGATCCAACCTTAATGTCTGCTCATGTATATTTGTCTCTCTCTACCTGAACCTTCTCATATGAAGTGAGGGACTGTGACATATGACTATCTTCAACAGCTGCATGACTGAGTGGATTTGTTGTGGATTGTACCTCACATTCTGCTACTGTGCATTGCTGTACTGAGCAGCAGCATAAAATTAATTTGAAACAAGGCTTACTTTGCATAATAATAGTGCATTACAAATGCATGGAATAAAATGGAGGATTTTATGCAAAATATGAATAAATATGAACAGAAAAGAACTAAGAACAATGCAACTTGATATACTTGAATGGAATAAAACAATGAGTGTTCGTAACACTCATTGAAAATCAGGGAATAGCCTACTTAATCTCTTTCACATTATTACAAAATATTTTTTAAGGATGGTGTGTTCGACTTCACATTTTTCACATAATGTTATATACAAGCCAACGTATGCAGTTTTTGAACATCAAAGATTCATGGGGTCCTTTCATTACTGTGTGATTTGAATGCGTTACAGTCTGTGTTGTGAAGTGGTAACTGAGATTTGGTCTCCTTCCCAGGAATTACTGTCCTGCTCTCCCTGGTGGTCTTCATGCTGATAGTTGCAGACACTATGCCTGCCACATCAGACTCAGTGCCTTTAATAGGTAAGCAAGGCTTAAGTAATAGACCTTATGGATGTCAACTACTGTGTATGTGTAGTCATATTTCATCAAGGCTTCTCTTTTATCACAGTGTAATTATGCTTAAACAGCCATTCAGTATTTTGATTTTCTGTGAAGGGATTTGTGATGTCTTACTAGACACAGAAAAATGAAACTTTCTGCATTTTTATCATGTTTGAATTTGACCTACTGTATATCTGTCTTCTCTTTACCAGCTCAGTACTTTGCCGCCACTATGATCATTGTTGGTCTCTCAGTAATTGCTACAGTTTTCGTCTTACAATTTCACCACCATGACCCTAATGGAAGCAAAATGCCAAAGTGGGTGAGTGTCTTTTCATCTAACATCTGAAGTTTTTAAAAAAAGTTATTTTCCTTATTCACGTATGTAAAGACTAACTTTTTAATGCAATTATAATGAGAATGAGTATAGCCGTGGTCTTGAATGAATCAGGGCAACCTATGCTTTCTAACAATGTACGCAGTGTTTCCCACAGGACAGGCATCTATTTGTGGTGGTGTGGTCCTCAGCTCATTTTTGATTCTCCCCAAATGAGAAAATGATCGCGTCACTTCCTGACCTACACGTGCATCTGTGGGACACGTGACTGTTTTGTTTACGTCCGTGAACTCCTCCTGTTTCATACACACCACACACCAGCAGATAGCCTCTAGCAAAGACATATGTCTATCTTCTTCTTCTTCTTCTGGCCGACCAGGTGAATTAAGTGCGTCTTCTTTGGTTTTATTGCCGCCACCTACTGCCCCGGAATTGTTACGACAAGCTACATTCACAGACAGAGTCCCATTATTATGCTTTTATGAGCGAGGTCGAGCGAGCCAAAAGCCGAAAAATCTATTCGTGGCGGACGTAATTCTTTCGTGGCGGGCCGCCACGAAAGAATGAATGTGTGGGAAACACTGGTACGGCATGAATAAATATGTTTAAGGGTTGGTGTTTAAAACATTCAGAAGGACTTGTGACTACCTCCCAACCTCCGACCCGTCCCGTAGGCGGAACAGCGTGTTTTAAGTGTCTGCAGTTCCGATCCTCATCCCCATGTTGGCTGAAACAGACAAGTCACCCTCAAACATGCTGAAACCATATTGATGTTTGGTTTGCAGTTAGTCATCCCTAATGTTTATGTGGCTTTGAGGATGTTCCTCACGTTGCCGGTGACAAACTGTGAGGACACAGCTTAAACTTCACATTAATCCAAATAATTGTTGTTACCCACGCCTTAGATTATTGTTATCATGATTATTAATGATACAAACAACAACAACAACGACAGTAATAAGCTGCCGGAACTATGTAGCCGTCAGTTGTTTCCACTCTCGTTAGTGGTCTCCCCGTGTTAGCCGAAGCGAACAATACACCGGCATTCTCCAGTTCAACTTCAAACCTGGGGCTACATCGCCTGACCAAATAACACATTAAAAAGTACATGTAGCGACATTAAACACTACCATTTTCACTTACTTTCTAGTTCGTTTTCCAATTCGTAGTCCTGTTGTTGTTGTTGTTTCTTCTTCCGGTGTTTCGGCAAAAACAGTCCCCGGTAATCCACTTCCGTTGTGGCTTTTTTTTATTTGCATCGGTTTTTTTTATTATATGCTGCGGGTTTTTTTTGTTTGTTTGCTGCGGTGTTTCTTTTATATGCAGCGGCGTTTGTTTTTATTTGCAGCGTTTTTTTTGTTTGCTGCGGTGTGTCTTTTTATTTGCAGCGTTTCTTTTATATGCAGCAGCGTTTCTTTTATATGCAGCAGCGTTTCTTTTTATTTGCAGCAGCGTTTGTTTTTGTTTGCAGCGTTACTTTTATTTGCAGCTATGGCGGGTCTCGGGCACCGTAGTATAGCTGTGGCTTAAATGACTTCAAGACACTGGGATCAGGTGCACTGAGTTACTGCATATAGTCACCTGCAGGGGAGAGACCCAGATGCAAACTCCCACATGACACCACAGGGGCCATCACAAAAAACACACACACTAACAACCTACCTGAAGGATATAATTACATAATGAAAAGGTACAGTGACAGAATGTTATAGCAAAAAGCACAGTGGTTACCTACACATTAATATACCTTCTGCTGTGAAATCAAACCTTTTGAAGTTAAACTGTTCACCAAAAATGTTTATGGGTCCTGATGCCTGATTTATAGGACACTTGACAACTAATCAGAAACTGCTATTAGACATTGTATAATCATAATTCCATTGTGATTGGTCAGTTGATTAAGAGGGTTGTAGACTTGTGAAATGCCTTAATGCCTCCCTGAAAAGCTGATTCCTTGTAACCCAGATTTCAAGGATGAAATCTGTTGTATAGTATCTGATAACTCGTTATATATTCTTTGAAAAATATGCAGACAAAAGCTCAGGAGGTGTCAAATGCAATAAATAGCACTAAACACAGAAAAGGCTTGATGCTCCCTGACAGAGAGTGCCAAGCTTTCCTCTAGTCACACATACTGCTATAATTTTGCTTTAGTCTGCCAAGATTAATATATATTTGTGTTTGGTGCGCTGTATGTCCAGCAGATATTGTTACCAGGCAGAAATGTGAAGAGAATTATGAAAATATTACATTTAAATGACCAGGAAGTCACAACAAAAAGGAAGAACACACCATAACAAACATTTAAACAAAGAAATTTGATTACAGAAAATAACCAACCAATAACCAGAGTTACAGATGATAATTAATTAAAGTATAGCATGTGGATGTCAGTGAAATCAGTACTATGTATGAGGTTATAATGATTTATGTGTGTGAACGTATGGGTGTGTGTGTGTGCAAAATAACTAACTACTTTGATTAGTTGAGTTGGTATGCATTAAACTTCTTTGAAAAAGTAGCAGATCGACCTATTGACCCTCTCCCATTTCTGTAGCAAAACAGCACCTGTCCCAACCTGCCCTCCCACAAGTGGTGGGACAGCAAAGCTTAAAGTATGGTGAAGAGTTTCTGTTCATTTACATAAGCTGCAATGCATTGAGATGCGTTTTTAAACTGTTCTACTCATTCAACTCAAAGACTGTCAAAAGTATCAACTTTTGCAGCTGAACATCAACTATAAAACTGGGAAGCCAAGTCATGGACATACTCCATGTTTATTTGCTTATCACCTTTTCCCCAATTTCTGAACTTCTGGCGATACGCTTCAAGGACCAACTCATATGCATTTAACACAGACGCTTTCACTGCCTCATAATCCAATCCATCCTCTCTACATACAGCTGAGTCTGCCTCCTGGGCTCTCCCAGTGAAGATGCACTGAAGCAAAAGCACTTTTTTTCATCTGCAATATGCTTGAAAAGAGTGAAAAAATATCAGGGACATGCTCATTAAACTTCAGCACCAAACACAAATTAGCTACAACATCAATACCACGCGGTGCAGAGCCAATGAAAGCAGAATCCTCCGTATTAGACCCCACCTCCACAGAGAAAGCTTGCCTAATTCTGATTAACTGTAACTTGGACTGCTCCAACTCCAATTTAAGTTTCTCAGTGTTTTGCCACATTTTCTCCAACTCAAGCTTTTCCACCTGCCGAAGTTTCTCCCAATCAAATTTCTCCTCCCTGTCCACATATCTCCGTAACTTCTCCTGCTCAAACTGCAAGGCTGACTCAAAAGTCAAACCAGGTGTCTGAACAACTGCTGCAGGTACTGGCTCCACCTCGGCCGCACAAACCTCACTTTTACGTAGCACCTCATTCAAACAAGACAACAAAACCGCTTTACTAATCTCATCTTTACAACTTTTTCACTGTAACCACAATGATGTAATGGTCAGCTATCTCTACTAACTGATCCACTTTACAGAAATTCCAAAAACTCTGACAAGGAGGCCTTAATTACAAATACCGATACAGAAAATAATGAATCCACTACCAGAAGACCAAAACTAGGGCAATTGATGACCCTTGACAGATTGTTTCCCACTAACTGCCTGATTTGCTAAAGCTCATCCCTAGACCCTAGTCTTTGTGGCACTTCTGGTGGGTACTTGCACTTGGAATTGATAGTAATAAAAATAAACATATACAGGCAATGACTATAGTCTGACAGCCCGGAAGAGCAACTGTCAACTGACCACCTGCAGCTGTGGATATGTCCACAGGGACAACTGCTCTAGCCACTTTCCCACCACACTAGAAGAGAGAAAATAAACAGACATAATCCTTAGAGGGAAACGCCTTTCCACTTAATCTAGAAATCTCTGTCCAATTGCGTGACAAAACAGTAACACCTGCACTCTGAACGGTCCACAATATTCCCACCACGGTCAAAAAATATACAATGAGTCTCCCCAAAGACCCAAAACTTTAGTCACACAGTGTATAGCCAAACCAAAGCACAGCTGGACTCTCTCAACTAATCAAGATGTGCAGTCAACACCACACACCTGCTAATAACACCAAAACCAACATTTCAGCAAACTAACACTTTAGACAACCCCCCTTTTGTCATGACCTGGCTCAGGAGGTCATAACAAGAAGGGCAACCACACCATTTAGACAAACTTAATTAGACAAAATTGGACCACATTAAAACAGATTAGAGGTGGAAATTAAACCAAGATGCAATAAGTCATTAAAGTATGGCTTGTGAAAGTCAGTGAAATCAGCGCTGTGTGAGGCTTGAATGATGTGTGCATGTAAATGTGTGGGTGGGAAAAACAAAACAACTAAATGGCACAACAAACCAAACCAAAAAAAGGGGCCTGTAATATAAAAAGATTTCAACATACCCAGGATATCTTTTTGTAAGCTGGCTTCACTGTGCCCAACACTGGCCATGCAGATAATCAGTACTACACAGCTGGCTATCAACTCACTCAGTCAATGCCACGTTTTCATGTCCAGCAGGGTTGTTTAATACGAGCGACATCATCAGAACCATTGAATGCGGAAACCTGTGGAAAACTTCTGTTTTAGGGACAGCAAAAAGTCATATTCAACAAAGTGATAGTCTGTAATCATACAAAAGAAAAAGAGACACTAGAAGTAATTTCCACATATTAGAAGTAGGCTAAGACTTAAAATACATGTAGATAGAATCTGAAAGGGAGAAAAGAGAGAGTGAAAATGACTACAACTGTGGTTTAAATGACTTCAGGAAAATGGGCTCAGGTGCACTGAGTTACTGTATATAGTCACCTGCAAGGCAGAGACTTACATTAGAAGCAGATGCAAACTACCAGATGACACCACAGGGGCCATCACAAAAAAACACACACGCAACAACCTGCCTGAGGATATAATAACATAATAGAAAGGTACAGTGACAGAATGTTACAGCAAAAAGCACAGTGGTTACCTACACATTAATATACCTTCTGCTGTGAAAGCATACCCTTTGAAGTTGTTTGAATGTCCTGATATATGATTCAAAGGGTTAGGGTCACTTGATACCTAATCAGACACTGCTATTAGGTATTAGCCAATCAGCTTTTCATTGTGATTGGTCAGTTGATGAAGAGGGTTATAGATTTGTGAAATGCCTCCCTGAAAACCTGAGTTGATTCCTTGTAACCCAAACTTGTAACCCAGATTTCAAGGATGATAACTGGTTATATATTCTTTGGAAAATATGCTCCCTGAGAGAGAGCGCCAAGCTTGAAACACGATGCAATCCAAAGTAGCTGCTGCCACCATCTTCATGCCATCTACTGCCCACCTGAAAGCCTTTTTTCACCATTTTGTCATTGATCCTTACTGTATATATTCTTTGGAACATCACTTAGTTTACTAATGAACTTGTGTCATTACTTGGGGGCATTAGACAGTGAGGAGTTAGTCTTAAAGGATAAGTTCTGTTCTAAAACAATAGTCCGATGATCTATGTGTAAAGTGCCTTGTGATGACTTTTGTTGTGATTTGGCACTATATAAATAAAGATTGATTCATTGATTGACAATGCTCATATGGGCACCTAATTTAAGATAGGGCTATGAGTTATGGACTATGATTTGAAAGGAGGTATTGTTAAAAAGTAATGCATTGACTTTAGGTCACTTCTCAAAAGGCACTGTTTTCAAGGATGTAGCAGTTTTTAGTGTTGTCTCTAAAAGTGAATATGAGCATTAACCTTACTAATTATTGTTTACTCCCAAAGATCCGAGTCTTCCTCCTGAACTGGTGTGCCTGGTTCCTGCGTATGAAGCGCCCTGGTCCGGCCTGCCAGAGCGGGGAAGGCAATGCTAGCGCCCCTGCTTACGGTGCCAGCGTTGGCCTAGAGAACATTCACTACTCCACAGCTGCCACCTCACCTGACTCTGGGGCACTTCTCCCCAAAGGTCAGAGTTCCTCAGTGGAACCAGAGCTGGCCAGGATCCTAGACGAAGTGCGCTATATCACCAAACGCTTCCGTGACCAAGATGAGAATGAGTCTGTGTGCAGTGAGTGGAAATTTGCTGCAGCTGTTATTGACCGGCTCTGTCTTGTGGCTTTCTCGCTCTTCACTTTCCTCTGTACCATCGGGATTCTTATGTCAGCTCCAAACTTTGTTGAGGCTATTTCCAAAGACTTAGTCTCTTAAGGGCTTGATCAGAAACAAATGCAATAACAATCACCTTCATCACACAGTAACTATGTGTAAACTCATGGGGCAGCAATTTTGATAAGTCTGTTAGTTTGTATGGGACGCATCACCACATTTTTAACCATACTAGAGCAAAGTCTAACTGAGTACTAATTCAGTCAAAATGTATGTAATGCATAAATATTTTAATTGATCTATGCTTTACATTTTGTGATGAAAATTATCAGCTTTTGCCTTTTTATACTGCACAGACGATTGTGTATTAAAATCATAAAACATCTAAATTTGATCCCCTTGTACTGTTTTAACATGATTCTGTAAAATACTTAGCCTATATTAAGTTGTTTTAAGTGGTGTAATTTGTTAACCAGCAAAGAATGTAACTGTTGTTTGTTATGTTACGTGTGTATTGTTGTTCATTACAATGAACTAAAATTGAATCCATGTATAAAACAAAACAGCTAGCTATGTATCTTGTATTGAAATGTATTTGTTGTATCACATTAATACTTGCGTATTCAAAACAATTAAGTGATGTCATTTGTTGTATTTCTAATTAAAAAAAAAGTTCAAAAAAGTTGAATAGTGTTTTAAGTATAACAAAACAACCCTAACCCAACTTGACAATTGTTCTTACTTGATATCACTTACTGTATTGTTTCTTTGTTATTCTTATTGTAACATTTTGTAATAAATAAAAAATATCAAAAATATTTTCGTGTCAGTTAATTTTAATGTATTTCATTTTTGCTCTTCACTAGTCAACTGTTACACTGTCATGTCTCACAATGAAATGTATTTTTTGTATTTGAAAATGGGAAGGTATATCAAAAATGTTCCCCTGCTATAGCACTGTGTTTTTTATGCCAGTTTTTATAACCATACTGTGGCTCCCTCTGCATTTTCCTATTTGGAATCCAAATGATAACCTCAGCCCTTTTATCACATTTAAGATTGCTACCAAATTGAAACAGATAACAGAAGTAAAACAGACATAGCCAGTCAACGAAAGCCCAAATCTCGTCTGGGTAACTAAATACAAAAGTAGTGCAACACAACTTCTGTAGTATTGTGTGAAGATTACAGAGTAATCAGTTACATCTAACTTTTCAAAAGTGTTAGACAAGAATACAAAAGAATGTGTGTGAATTACAGAAGGTCATTTTGGAGTAAATAAATGACGTTTCCCCCATTTACTACATGTTGAAAAATGTATTTCATTACTTTCAAAATAATACTGAACAACTTTTTGTTGTTGTTTGTCTGAGGGGTCGTGAGATGATTCATGTGAGAGGAAGGAAGAAAAAAAAAAGTTCTGATACACAAATCTATTTTCAGTTTTTGGATGTTTTCTCTCTTTGGTTTTTGGTAGAATATTGGATAATTTGAACATTTATTGAAAATAAACCATGCGAGAAGTTTAGATGGACAATTCACTATTTGGTGGAGCTGTTAACAACTCAGAGATCTCTGAAATGTGAGCCCAGATGTTTAAGAATAAAACCAACAAACGCAACAAGAAGGCTATTAGGCTCCATTATCAGGTTATCAATGATTCACTGATAATATTTTATTTATTTGAGGTTTATGACAGTTAGGAACTCTTACTACTTTGTCTTATTGGTTTTTGTTGTCTTATAATTTCTCATTTAGTAAAGTGCATCACTTCACGATGGCAGTTGCTTAGCAACAGCTTAGTCAAATATATAACCACATATTGGAGGTAAAATTAAGTCACTGTAAAGTTTCGAAATTTAAATCTCTATCTCAAAGCTTTATCTGTGTTACTAAACTGCCACCTAGTGACTGAAATTAATAAACTCAGTTTAACAAGCACCCAATTTAACAGCTGCACACTTCAGAAATCAGAAAATATTCTCTGATGCTCTGTGACAAAATAATTTGATTAGGGGCTAAAAACAACAGATCTATAAGAGCTCTGTTCTGTTCACCATATGTAGATGTATATATTGTAGATGTGGAAGAAGGCCTGGTTCCTACCAAATCACCAATAAAGTTGAGGAAATTTCTTTCATAAAGCCTATCCAGGTAAAAATAATCTTAAAAAGAAATTTAAAAGAGACATTGATGTGAGTTGTAGTTTTTGATACGAATGTCCAGAAACTATTGTACATTTATTTTGGCATTTGGCCTATTTGTGAAGAAATTCTGGCAAAACCTTTGTGCTTTTATTGTTAAAAATATTAATGAATCTGATGAAGGGTGATGAATTGCAGAACTTTGATTGCACAATTATTGCAGTGCTACAGACTTTGTGATATGGAAATGACTTTTTTCCATCAAAAACTGTGTTAAGTAATGATTTCATGAAATTTCATCAAGTGTGTTGTAGCCACTTCTAATAATGTAGAAATACATTGATAGAGCCCTGTTACCCATATTTGATACTGTTTTGGGACATTAACTATAATTTGTCACAATTGGACGTTGGGTCATAGGCATTAAAAGTCATGTCCAAGCTTCATCACAGGGCTTGCTGTACTTTTGATCACCTGCTACATGATCTGCAAGTTGTGTAAATATAAACTGGGTTTTTTGTGTGTGATTGTTCTATTAGTAAAAAATGTTTTATAAAAAGAAGAAGAAGTTTAATTAAGAGCTTCTTTTTCTTTCTTTCATGTTTTCTTTTTGTTCAGCTTTTGTATGTATTTAAGTATTTAAGTATATGTAAGTTTTCAGGTTGTATGTTTCATTATAGGAGGGCCACCTGATGGGTTTTATTGGCTCATCCTGCACATTTTTCGTTTGTTAGTTATTGTTTTATTTTCTAAAACAAAATCTACTTGTATTACTGTTCTTGTATTATGTTTTTTTTTTGTCTTTTTATGTGCAAATGAGCTAAACTATGTACTTAGAATGTATACATATAAACTGATTTTTAAATGATCTTCCTATTAATTAAAATAAATAAATGAATGAATAAATAAAAGTTTGATGAGGAGCTGGGTTTGAAGTCGTATAAATTAGGCGGAACCATAATCCAACACCACTGGTTTTGTCAGGATGATATTCAGTGCGCTCTCATGAGATTTTTTAATGAAGTAGTAACTTTAACTAAACACCACGTTTCTAATAATTATTTTAACCCAATATATGATCTTTCCCTAATAATAATCAGTGTTTTTTTAGTGCCTAAATCTAACCAAACCCTAACCATAGCGTTGTCAGGAGTTACCGTCTACATACTGCGTGCACCGTTGTTATTCCCCCGACTAGAAACAAATGTATGCTACCAACCAGTGTGGATTGACACGACATCAGCTCCTTTTAGCTTTGAGCGTTAACTTGTTAAAGTCTTAAATCAGCTGGTGAAATGTCGGACGCTTTGCTGCAGTGGTGTGTGGACCAGTTACACCACAAGTTTGGACTGGAGGCATCTGAAGACATCGTCCAGTAAGTGACATTATTAATGCTGCTCACTAAGTCCGAACAGGTCTGCCAACAAGCTAGCGTTATGAAAGCTAACTTGGCTGGTAGTAATGTGGAAAATGTATTGGATTAAAACATGTTTAATTATTTCTGAGAGACTAAATATAATGTGTTCCGCCTGCTTATCAAAATGTCATCCATTATGGAGGTGTTAAGCTTTGATACTGCTATAAAATCTAACAGTAGTCAACCAATGTAATGTCACTTTTACCAGACAAGTCATTCATTTTTACATGCCACCTTAAGTGGACAGCTGGACAGGCAAGTTAACAACACGTAAAATAACTCAAATTACAACCAATGTAATGTCACTTTTAATAACACATTGACTTTAAACAAGAGGGACTAAACCAGACAAGTCATTCAAAGTGAAACCACTGGATCCAGCTGTTTTCATTTTCACATGCCACCAAGTCACCTTTCCCTTCAGGTCCATGACACTGACAGCCAGGTGTTCTCTGGTGTCTTCTGTTTCTTTGCACACTGATTTTTACCTCTGCTGCTGGCCTTTTCTTACATGGTTTTGTTGTATTTCTCTCAGCAAAATTTCAGTAATAATTGTCTGTCACAAATATTTGTGTTTGGACTTGTGTGTAATATTGGTTACCTTGTTTAAATCAGACCTCTCTATCAACAAGCTGAGGACAAAAGTTGCTGTCTTTGACCAAACAAGGCTCTTGGATGTAGTCATTTCTGTACTTGGAGGAAGGACTGTCTCTCTGTCACTGATGCTCTGGGATGGACACCGTCCTCCAAAACTCAGGGTTTGGCTCTTATACACAGGACATCACAGATTATGAGTGTCCAAACCACAAAATGGCAGTAATTACTGATGTCACAGATATTTGTGTGACCTTGTTTCTAAGATAAGATAATTCAAATTGACACAGCTGTACAGTGGGGGAAAAAAGTAGCAGTGTAACGGTGAAAGTGACACAAAATAGATAGCATAAAATAAAATACTATATACAGTAAACAAATTTCTGTGTAAATAAATCTGCATTATATAAATGTGCAATATGTAGAACTTCCTGAGATTATATACATGTGTGTAATGTTCCTTTTTTAGTGGGAGTGGGAGGTACTGGCCAAAAGTGTCTGTCTTTGGCCAAACATTCCTTTTGGAAGGACACTTCATTGCAACTTTTCCCTCAGCAAGTGCACCTCACTCTGCCCTCTAGTGATTCTCCCACTTGAAGGAAAAATCCACATTTTGGCACGGGTGTCCCTTGTTTTTTTTCCAGGTCTTTCTTGACTCTTCTTCATGTCTTATGCTCCAAGTGACATTTTCTGTCCTTAAGATAATAACCATTTTTAACATTTGACAGAGCTGGTGACTTGATAACAGTAACATAAACAGCGTGCATAATCAAGGCGGCAATTCTGCAGGAAGGTTTCTGTGTCCTCTTTTCAATCAGTTCAGCATGATCCTCTGAGACTTCAGCTTGTTTTTTTTTGTGCCTGGCAGTGCTTTTCTAAAATTGAGAAATCATACCCATCTAGCCTGGTGTCACGTAGGCAGAGAAGGGGATTTTAGATTTGTGAGAGGCTGCACAGGATCTCTGAACTCTTCACGGTAATTTGGCAGTACACTAAGTATAGCAGATTTTCCAACTGCTTTATGAAGATTAGTGTAAAATCTTGTTAAATGTGTAGGTGATGGTGCAGTGATCTTCCTGGCACAAGTCCTAAAGCTGGGCCTGTTGTCAGTCTCACCATCCAGAAGATGATTCAGTGATTTTTGCACGGCACCAGCACAGGTGTAATCAGTCCCACCAGGCCCACTTCAACATGCACTTTGCTCACATTACTTGGTAGGATCTAGTAAGAGGGTTTGTCTGTGATAGTCCTCCTTATCCTGTTCAGTTCTTCTCATAAATTATAATGTATTCAAGTTGAAAATGATAATACAGTATGAATATCATTATAATAAAAATACTCTTTATAATGTGTTATGATTATTGCTGTAAAGCATGCTTAAATATTTGTGAGTCCTTATAGAACTACAAAATAAACAGTGCTGTAAGCAGATTATAAGGCATTATAAGTATGTTTATAATGCATTATAGACATTGGCGTCATGGAAAGTGAAATAAGCACATAGCTGAATATTTTTGAATGTTTAATATTTTCTTTGGTTAAATTTTTCACAATTTTATGGCATTTTATAGACCAAATGACAAATTGATTAATTGAGAAAATAGATTAATTGATAATACAAATAATAGTTAGCTTTGATATCTTACTAAATGAAATGATAATTGTGTTGTGCTGCTGTTTTTAGATACATTCTGTCCATCGAAAAAGCTGAAGAGATAGAGGAGTACGTGGGAGACCTCCTTCAGGGCACAGATGGGAGAAAAAGGCATTTTATAGATGAACTCCTCAGCAGGTGGAAGAAGACCCAACGACAGTCCCCAGATAACGCTGGTCTTTTTCTTTTTAAAGAATCAGTGTCACCAATAGGTAGGCCGATTGATGCCTGATGCCTGTCATTGACTGTATTTTGATTTAGTTTGTACATTAAATTCCTTCCAACCATTCACAAACTTCTCTCAAATGTGCCGTTCACAATATTTGTTGGAGGTCATTTGCTTTCTTTCCTAGATTCACAGGACATGACCAAAGATTCCCAGAAAAAGTCCAAACGCAAGGGTCGGAACAAACAGGAGGTGATGACTGTGAGCCAAACAGAACCTGAGCCAGAGGCAGTAAAGACCCCCATTGATCTCATGAGGGTGAGTACACATAGGCTCAAAACATTTGTTCTCTTATCACCTACATTAAAAAGTGAATTCTCATGGTTTGGTTGCAACAATGACACAATGCGTGATGTTGGTTTGTAGATGACTCATTTCATAATTAGATTTTATATATATACCCATCCCCACATGTATAATCAGGGTAAACAGGCAAACTGTAACCATGATAACAACAATTGCACAACAGGGTAACAGAAACTTGGTGCTTCTTCACAAATATGCGACCCGAGCCACACTTTAGCCACCAAGTGTCCTCAGAACAGCTTGGGTGTGCCTTGGATCAGGGTATTGTCATCCAGGAAGAGACCACTCTCATCAGGATAGATATATTTCATCATTGGATAAAGCTGATCACTCACAACAACTTTGTATTGATTTGTCCCCTTCCCTCTAAAGGGGACAAACCATGCCAGCAAAATGCCCCCCACACCATAACAGAACCACCAGATCCCCTCACTGTAAGTGTGATGACTCATCTCTGCAGACCAGTTCCTATGGTTTTTACACCACTGAACTCTGAAATGTGCATTCATCTTTTTAATGAGGGGTTTATGTACTGCAGCCCTATTATAATATCCCTCTCTATGTAATTGTCGACAGACGGTTCCTGCTGACACAGTCTGATCACGTCCTGCATTGACATTCTCAGTCAGCTGAGGAGGAGTTGCTCTTCTGTTTGTCCTTACTAATGCTCAAGCATCACGGCATCAAATATTGTCGTAAACCACAATTTCTGACCCTCTTTACCGATGTCACTTTAGTCACTGTTCCTATTGAAACAGCAGTCAGGTGAGCAATGTTTGTGGCTGAAACTCCTTCCATCTGTGTCCCAACAATCAACCCTCTGTCAAAGTCATTTACATCGTTTCTTCTCGCTGATACAAAATTAGAATCAACTGAGCCTGCACAGCATTTGAATACATGCCACAGAGAATGATTGGAAGTTAACTGCTTAATTGTACCATGCATTGCACCTGTGTGGAAGCATTGGTATTCGTTATTTTTCTCCTCATGTATTCAAGTTTTTCCTTTTAATTTCAGTCCAAAAGTCTGAGACACATTGAAAATAACTAATATGTTCACATAAACCTGGAAATAATCTGAATATGTGAGGATACAGAAACATTTTAAAATTTCACAAGAAGTTATGACATTTAAAATGAAGAAATATCTGCACTAATTCTAGGTCTGCAATCAAATATACGCAAATTTGTAGCATTAACCAACTTTTTACAAGAGGTTCACCTGTTATGAATATGGCTGTGCCTCAAATTTCCAGCAGACCATTGATAAGTGCAATGGGAAACATGGCATCAGATCTAAGTGGGGTGTCAGAAGTAAAATTGTTACTCGAAACAGAGTTTCTCAGCTTTAAATCACGGCCTAAAGGTTTCTAAGTGGGCAGTGCATGGAGCTCTTACACACTTTGCAGAAACTAGATCAGCTGCATCCGAAGCACGATCAGGCAGACCAGTAGCGACCACACCATCCGAAGATCAATACATCAAGCTTAGTTCCCTGAGAGATAGAAAAGCAACTTCATCACTGATACAGTGTTTGCTAAATAAAGAACTCAAGACTCCAATCAGCTAAAGTACCGTCAAGAGAAGTCTGTCTTCTACGAGAATGAGTAGCAGTTTCTAAATGACATCTCAGGAGGGTAAAGAAGGCCAAACGCTTGGGGTGCATTAAGAAATACCAGAATTTCACAGTGGATGACTGGAAAAAGTAGTATTTACTGATGAATCCAGGTTTGAGATTTATTGCAGTATCAGAAGGGTGTATGTGAGGAGATAAACAGTGGAGAAAATGATACTGCAGTGCATCAAACCAGCCATGAAAATTCAAGACTGGGGTTTTTTCTTCCACCTGTACTGAATTGACTACATCTTGACCAAGGAAAAGTACCACTCAATTCTTCAGAGAGGTGCTGTACCCTCTGGTTTGCAAGAACTACTTGAAGATCAAAGAAGACGAAGGAGTACTGAGTCTCATGGGCTTTATTCCACAGTCACCTGACCTCAACCCCTTTAAACATTTATGGGGGCACTTGAAGACTGAGAAAACCAAGCGTCCTGTGACATCACAAGAAGCTCTTAAGAACATGGTCAAATTATGCTGGGATAACATGGCTTTGGCAGGTTTTGCACAAACTTGTCGAGTCCATGCCAGCTTGAGTGCATGCTGGTCCCCACTGTACATTATGTGTTAATTTGCTAATCTTATCTATTTCTATACATTCATCTTTTCTTCTCTCTTCATTTACTACTTTCCCAGGCTCAAGAAAGCAGCAGTACTTCTTCAACAAAGAAGAAAACTAAGTATGTCAATCTCTATGCACAAGAGGGACAGGACAAGCTGGCTGTCTTACTCCCTGGTCGACATGGCTGTGATTGCCTTGCTCAAAAGCACAAACTCATCAACAACTGCATCAGCTGTGGTCGCATTGTCTGTGAGCAAGAGGGCTCTGGACCATGCCTCTTCTGTGGTAGCCTGGTATGGGAGTGTTTTAAGTCCTTAAAAATCATATAATCTTTTATGTTGAATATTCTTTAATTGTTTTTTTTTTCTGAATCAGGTCTGCACCAAAGAGGAGCAGGAGATCCTGCAACGAGACTCCAACAAAAGCCAGAAACTAAGAAAGAAGCTTATGGGAGGTGAGAGTCTAAACTAGTTGGAATTTATTGAAAAAATTAAGATGATTTAAATCTTTCTTTTTATCTTGGTGACAGACTGTGGAGAAAGAGATTATCTGCCACATCAAGAGGCCAGGATGAAGGCTGGCTTGGAGAAAGCTGTCCAGCACAAAGAAAAACTGTTGGAATTTGACAGAAATAGGTATCATAAATCACATAGTTCAATATTGAAACGTTTGACAGAATAAAGAACACTACAAGAACAGCGGGATTTACTGCTTGATGTGCAGCTTCAACACTTCCACTGAAAAATTTGATGGGAAAGTTATAATGAAACTTGTTTGCTTTTATTACATCTCTAGTGTCAGGAGAACCCAGGTTCTGGATGATGAGTCAGACTACTTTGCCACTGAATCCAATCAGTGGTTGTCACCCGGTGAGCGAGATAAGCTCAGGAAAAAGGAAGAGGAGCTAAGAGAACTTCGCCATGCATCTCGCAAAGACAGGAAGATCACATTGGACTTTGCTGGTAGACAAGTGATTGATGAGGGAAACAACCTCAACGAGTACTACACAAAGTGAGTAAGATGGTCTGACACCATTTGAATCAAGTCTGCAAGGTTATTTATGCTGTACAGACATGCTGAAGACTTTGACTTTTATATAAAACATGCAGATTGGATGAGACTCTCAAGGCTATGAACACTGGCTCTACATCGAAATCAACAATGTACTCTCCAAGACAAGGTGGACGGCAGAGCCTTGGAGAGCTAGTCAACCCCAACATCATGCAGAGCGCACCAGAAGTAGGTCGTCTTTTCCACAGTAACATCTAGCCGTGTAAAGATTGACTTAATTTTCCATTTTGATTCTATGTTCTGCATAAGTGTCACCTTTTGGTATATTTTCAACACTACATAAAAATATTTGTGTATTTTTCTATTAGACGAGTCATTTGTATTATTAGAAAACAAACTGTAACATCAGTAAAATTACTTATTTCTCCCACACGTAAACTTGAGTTTGCACTGACCTTTTCTCCATCATGTAAATTGCAAAATGTTAGTCACACAGATTATGCTAATGATTATGATGACTTTGAATACACTGTGCAGTTTAAGTAACTGTGCTAATTACTCCACATATTCCTAGTGGGTGAATGTTGGAGGCAGTGAAAACTACAAGAGGAACTTGGACAAGGGACAGAGTTTGGTGAAGGACAAAGGAGGAGAAGAACGTTCTAGGTTGCGGCTACAAGACAAAGAGCTGCAGGAGATGGCTGATGGGGGTTGGTGCCTCAGCATGCATCAGCCATGGGCCTCACTACTGGTCAAAGGCATCAAGAAGTAAGGAGTAAATAGTCTCAGTAATGAGCTTTGAAATAGATGAAACTGTAGGGAGAATGTACAAAAACAAATATTAAAGATTCTTGATTTCTGTCAGGTAAATGAAAGCAGGTATAGGATTGTTGTTTATGTGTTTTTGTGTGTAGAGTTGAGGGGCGGACCTGGTACACTTCCCACAGAGGTCGTCTTTGGATTGCTGCTGCAGCCAAGAAGCCGACCCCTCAGGAGACTGCTGAGGTGGAGGGCATGTACCGCCACATCAGCAAAAAAGGTACACATACTGCACACATACAGCGCTTTTGAGTGCAAGCATCTTGGAAAGCACAGTCACAAAGTCTGATTTGATGCTGTAGTTTTACATGTCTGTGAATCGTTTATTGCTTTTGTTTTATGTGTAGAGCCCAGGTTTCCTAAAGAATACCCCACTGGCTGCCTGCTGGGCTGCGTTAACGTGACTGACTGCCTCTCTCAGGAGCAGTTCAGACAACAGGTTAGTGAAACACTGATTTTCACCTAAAAGAAACATGCTACTAAAGCACCACAGAAAATGACAAAACCATTCAAGCAAAGACACCAACTACAGTGTTCTATTTTCGTGTTCTTAGGGGGGGAGCGATGGGAGGACAGACTTGAATTAAAGTGTGCAATGAAGCCTTACAAAAGCCTATCCCAACTTGCTCTTCACTTTTCCTCTCTGTGTGCCCACTGAGGCAATGCTGAAATGAAATTTCAGTTAGCACTAGACAACACAAGAGCACTTAACTCTCATTTGGTCTCATTGTGTCATGTGTTAGAAATGCAGTTCAGTGTCACTTTCACTAGGGGCAGTAAAACCTCATCATGGAAATATTAACGCAGACCTTTTGGCATTTATAGGCATCCAAAGGCTTACTTCATCCAAGACCACACAGTGAGGGTCAAAGAATACACAATTCCACATTTATTTGAGCAGCTTAATTGTTCTCCAGAGAGAAAAACTCCTGTGAATGCTAGTCATTGTGAATCAAAGTTTTATAGTTGACTAGAGAAGGTGAACATCTTCAGTGGCTGATTGGTCTTTTTTGTGGTTTAAGTGTTATAAATCTCATCTACTTCTTGGAAATAGTGATTCTGTGTTTTGACTGAGTGGTCATTGTATTTTGTGCCCTGTGTGAATGTTGATGCAATATCACCTTTCACCAGCAGATGTCAGCCTGCGCCTTTTCACCCACAACTCCCTGCCGGCTCACAGTATTTCCCACTAGAGGCAGTAATGCACCATCAGACACTGCAACACAAATCCAGGCCCTTATTATACCAGTTGCCTCCCTCCAAAATGGTGCCATATACACATTACATTGGTAACAGCCTATTGTGTGTAGAATATATTAATAGAGTAAATTGCTGGTTTTGTCTCAGACCTACAGAAGATATCAATAGCAAAGAGCACTCTCTAATTAGTAATAAAACAATAGGGTGTGCTGGTGCTTTTCAGTTCATTTCTTTCATGAAGACTTAAATTGAAATCCACTCTTAAACAGAGTGTTACGAGGACTCTGGTTAAGACTCTGCATATGTGATGTGGGAAAGCATGGAGCTGCTCCATTGGCAGTATGGTCAGAGCTGCCTTTTTGGACTCATAAACTGTTTACTTGAGCTTTTACACCCAAATTAGTTAAATGAATTGCAGTGCTACCAAGTATAAACTGGAAAATACACAGCACTCCCCATTAAGTCATCATGTGAATACAAGGTCAGTCTCTGGTTTGTTGCCAAAGGAACACCCTTAAACATAATTACATTGCCATCTTTGTCGTGGCTGTTTTGCCTCTGGCTTTAGAAGAGACTGCTCCCTCTGACGTCCACTGTATATGTATATTATTATTACATAAGTGATGTCAAGCTAAAAGAACAAAACAGGAGGCTGGTATATTCTGTCAACTGAACACACAAGTTATTTTGTAGGCATTGTAATTTTATTATGATCAGGCTGATTTGGCCTACAAGTTTAAGCTTAGTGATTATTAAGAACATTTACTCTCCATTTCCCACATCATTTATCATTTATCTAATTTATTTGTGTACAAGAATTTGGGATAGTGTGCAGTGAAACCACTTAAGGGGGGAAAATGTGTAAAATACAACACACTGCACAAACATGCCCTACCCGTGCAAAGCCCTCAAACACATGTACCCACTTGTAAGCAAGCTTTAATGAGATGCTGAAACGGATCACATTTGGGAATTGCAATGTTTTCCATGGATCTGTTTTAGAAAACCGAGCAATGGAAAAAGCAATGATCTCTTTTTAGTGTGTTGTTGTGCTTGTGTTTCTGGGCATTTGTGTTAACATATGTGTCCTCCTGAACAAGGACGTCTTATTTCAGAAAAGCTCTGTGGTTAGATTTAAAAAAAAGAAAAGAATCAACTTTAAAAATGTGTGCTGCGACATGGTTTGCATTCTGGCTGCTGGGACCTGTAAATCTAAGGGCTTTCCCCTTTTGTACTCTGTCCTCATTCTCTCCTCCACCACTCATTCCACCCAGGGCTGTAAAATCATGTTTGCAGGCAGTGTGACTGCCCTTTCATCCTGTGAAAGGGTGTATGTGTGTGTGTGTGTGTGTGTGTGTATGTGTGTGCGTGTCCACTTGCACAGAGCAGCCATAAATAACACCCCCACCCCACACAAGGCCCCTCAGAAAAAAAGAAAGGAAGGCAGATGTAGAAAATAGTGAAGCAACCAGAGAAGAACAACAGTACCAAAGGGGTAATGATGGTGCTTGAACAGTTGGCTGGTACTTATTCCTTTTGCCATTTTGGAAAAGGCAGAGAATATTAGCTAGTCAGCATGTAGCAGTCTAACCTGGCTTCATTTCATGTGAGTAGAAGTGTGCGTGTTGTGCTAATGCATAGTAGCGCATAGCTGAGCTGCTGGGCTGGGCGAGTGGGTGAGGTGTAGGATTTACTGTCCTGTGCTGGCAGCTGTGGGTGGTTAAAAGGGGGGTGGTGAAGGACAGACAACCATTATTCTTCAGGCTCTTCTAAATCTGCCCCTAGTGATGTATAAAATATTTAGAGAAAGTGGAATGTGGGGAGATCACGATAGCACGAGAAAAACAATACGAACGCAGAAAATACAGTTACTAAATATTTTAAATACTTGAGTGTCGCAGATCCAGTTCGATAGCAGTCATCCCCCTGTTGGGGCGCTGTTGTACAATGCAGCACCATAAAACCTGATACCCTGCTGACAGACAGCACAGAAAGACCACCCCAGGCAGAGTAGGATTTCCATCTGCTTGACTTGGACCAATTCTTTCCTTCATTAGAAACTGACTGGTGTATTGATCCATTCTCCCCATAATCTCTCACTCCTCCTAACTCCCCAGCCCCCCTTGCTACTGATAATTGGCCAGCCATTATCATCTGTGCTCTATCTCTCCACCCCTACCCCCCAGTGCTCACTGAGCAATGAGTGGAGATGTACGCCTGACCTGCCTACTGCAGAGGGCAGGGGGGGGGTTGGGGGAAAAAAAGATAGGTATATTACACATTGAAAATTGAAATGTTTTTGCTGGAAGAGGCAGTGTGAGATAATTAAGAAGGATAAGCAAGGAACTCCAGCCAAACTAAGCAGGTTTATGGGTAGTGAATATGCAGCAGATGGTTTACTTCACACATACAAATGACATTTAACTGTGTAATGTTTAAAAATTTCACATAAAATGAAGTCAAACAGCATTACTTTATTGTCAGTACAATTACCTCCACATGTACAGGCCAGACTGATTTGAACAGGCAAAGGCACATCACGCCCCACACAAAGATTGAATCGTACCATCAACTTACTCCTGCGGTGAAAAAATTGATTGGATCAATCCACACTCTTAATAAGGATCTGATTTCTTACTCTGTTCCAAAGACCATATCACCAGCTGCAGAGCTACATGTCTTAGTGAATACAAGCCAGAGAGGTCTAATCTCTTGGACAGGCATGCCCAGAGCAAAACCAGTGACTGTTCAGTGCCACATTGATTATACTGAATGTCTATAGAGGGCAAGAAGGCAAAGTGGGCTTTGTGTGTGATCTGTACATACATTATACCATTATCAAAGAGCCCTGTGAATCCCCTGATGATGAAATGTTGACACAGTGATGGAATCTGGAAGTTTCAACATTCACATAGGTTTATCAACAATAATAGAGTCTATAGTGCCTCAGGTTTTACAGATAACTGTATTTTATTAACCTCGGGTCTGTTGAAGGCTGATGTTTAGCAGGTTCCCTGGCACTTTTTCCCATCAGATAGGCACATATTTTAGACATGGCTTTTACTGGATGGTTTATAGCAGTGGTTCCCTACTGATCAAGACTCTGGTTTCACATTTCTCCTTAGTCATTAAAAGTCATAGTTCACACATAGCCTAACTGGACCAATTCAATTTACTTCTCAACATGAAAGCAACATTAAGACATGAGCAATAGGCATTTTTCATGGCAGACGTTTTGACATGTCAATGTAAGAAAATCACAGATGTAAATCAAATTTATGATGGCTGAATTCCATTTAGTGGCTTCAGTTTCTGGGTCCTGGTATTATATATGCTGTCTCACTGTCATGGCTTACTGGGACACTTGAGTAGATCCGTTAATCTTATTAGTCACACCTGTGTTTTTCCCACTATGACACGTCAAACTGCCTGCTGTGAAAAAAGGCCTGTTGGTGCTTAAAAATATTGACTTCAGCAGCACCAAAACAGCACTTAGAACTAATCAGGCTTATTTACAACATAACAGATTAATAGACCTAAAACAGTGCAACATAACAGCTGCTTTTAGTAAAGAGAACAAACAGGAAAATAACTAAAGCACTAAGTGAAAATACATCAAATGTGGCCGGACCACATTTCTCTTGTAGAATGTTCCACTAATGTCCCCTGCCTTCTTTTTTTACAGTGAAGGCAAAATACATAATTAAAAACTATATATTTTTTTCATCTTCTATCTTGTTTTGGCATACTTACTGTAGGTAACGGCTTGATATTGACTGTATGTAAGAATATCGTCTGCATATACAGTACCAGTGTCCAAAGTGTGTCCAAACTTTTGACTGCTAGAGTTTGTATGTAACAGTATCATCTGCATACATTTTTCGCGCCTGCATTTCCATGTAATTTCCATGTAATGAAAATGGAAATATATAAAAGTTTGATCATGGGGTGATCCCAGAGTCGACAATAGAAGGCATGTATAAAGTAAATAGGTCTCCAACTAACTCTTATTTTAACTTGTGATGAATCTCAGTTTTTAAATAGATTATTTGATTAATCGTTTTGTCCATAAAATGTCAGAAAATTGTGAAACATTACTGTTGTTATTTCTCGCAGTCAAAGACGTTTTTTAATATCTTATTTTGTCCTACCATCAGTCTAAAACGATGATCAATTTAGTGTAATGAATGTAAAAGAAAAAATGCATTAGATCATCTCATTTTAGCAGCTGAAACCAGTATTTTATTTTGCATATTTGCTTAAAAAATGACAAGTATGCAATTATCAAAATAGGTGCATATTGATTTTTTATCAACTAACTGTTGCATCTGCAGGAATATATTCTATAATGTGTGTCTTAATTTAATTGTAGCACTAAACAATAATGGCAATAAGGTATGAATAATGGTGTGATGATTATTTTAAAATCTCAAAACTTAAGATAGATCTATTGGGGCTGTGCTATTAATTTTTATCTGGATTGATATCACTGATAAAATAACTGGTTGTTGAGTGTTTTTTTTTTCTCCCTAATTTACATCGCTGTTTTCATTTCTATTACTACTCAGTCTTTCTTTGTATCTCCCTTTTCTGTTATCTCAGCCTTGGTGGCAGTACATCAGTGTCCCATATTGTACTTTAATCTTTTTTAAAAATCGGTTAATGAAACAATCCATTAATTTGTTCTACATTGTAGCTGTAAGCCTCTTTTTATAAGTGTAAAGTTAATCCCATTCCAGCACAACATACTGTATATAGACTCCAGCTCAGCAGATCGTGTATGCACACCAGAACATGTCAGATAACTGAAACCATAGGCTTACATACCACATCACATAGCTGCAAGCCAGGCCACTTATCTGTTAAAAGAAGTGCTGGTTTCTGTGGAATTCCATTTGTGCAAGCTCCCCCCCTGACCTCCAGAGTGGAGCTCCCGTGCTTGTTAGGCCGGTTGGAAGCTCGGACTGATGCCTGCGTTTCCTTGTGTGGTAATGTGATATTTATATGCTGAAAGCCTTCCTGCCAGCATGCCACACACACACACGCACACACACACACACACATAGACTCTCATAGGATATATTGGATGCATTCCAAAGGAAGGGAAGTCAGGCAATGCTATTTTTTTTTTCTTCCCCCTCTTTCTCTGTAACATTGTGTGAATCGTTAGCAGTGGCTGCTCCCTTCTCTTCCTGCTCCCCCTCCCCCTCCCCCTCCATCATTCCATTGTCATATTTTCCCAATTTCTCTCCAACAGTATGTTTTACAGGTTAGGACTATGAAGTTGTATGTGGTCACGGAGTATTCAGTTTATGCTCAGTGAACAGGCATTGCACACCTACAAGCGACTCTGCAAATCTTTCACTCTCTCTCTCTCTCTCTCTCTCTCTCTCTCGCTTCGTCTGCTGCACGACCTTAGTAACACACTAACGCACTCTCTCTCTCACTCACTCACATTCCTCCCTTTTCCTTGCTGGGCAGTTTGCCATGGCAGAGAGGTCAGACATCATGTGATTCTGCAGTTGTGTGTAGAATGCATTCAAGCTCAGGGTCCCCAGGCACTGGATGACAACCAACCAAACCTCAGTCACAGGTTTTCAACAGCATGAAAAATACATAAAACCATCTGCCAGACGGAAATGGTTTGCTACACTGTTTAGAATTTCTCTGCTGTCCTTAAACCACTTCATTGAATGTCACACGATTTGTGCTGTTGGGGCGGGGGGGGGAGAAACTGACAGCTAAGCCCCCTTTATTATCTCCACTTCTCCTGCATTTTGTTCTGCTCATTTAATAGGGCTTGTTTCCTCTCTATGTGTGCTGATCACTGGAACAATGATAAAGGCAATATGAGAGTAATTTCAGGCAGCTTCCTTTTGATGGTTTGAAAGGCAGCCGTGTTGACGAAAATATGTTGGAATCAAAGAGAGGTAACTGAATACCAAGCTGAGTGATGTGTTAGAATGAATACTAAACAGGTTCAAATCCTCGTTTTCGCTATAAAAATGATGTGATGCATTATTGCTCTTTTGAATCAGACCTCTTCAACTTATGATTTATTTTCTAAGCTGTAACTGTGTTTTTTTCCTCTTTTCAGAACGGGGGAAAAAGATGTCAGTCAGTCATTATATAGTCATTACTTCTGTACAGTCCTTTAGAGCAGGAACAGGAAAGCCTGCAGGGTACTCATAATATTGCAATGTTGACTAATGCTATTGACTGTAACAGAATAGAGATGAGAACATAAAATGCTCAGTTAAATTCTGACATAACCAGTTCTTGCTTTCTTATTGGTACACTGGAAATAAGATCATAAAATATGAAATAATAAAACAAAGAAAGCAAAGAAAAGATATTTGACTTTTAGTGATTAGGGCAAATTCATGTTGTATATTTTAGCAGTTTTGATGACAGTGGATTTAGGACTCAGGGTAGCAATCACCACATCTTACCTGTTAGGTGGATAAAATACCAGTAAAATTGTTACTTGCAATAATGTATTTTGAGAATATGAATGGTTTTCTGTACTCTACCATAGACCACAAATCAATGTTTTAGAGAAGAGGAAAAAAGTACCACCATGATTTTTGTTTGTTATAGAATTGTGATTTATTTTTCTTTCACTTATCTTTACTTCTTAGACCTCATTCATACACATTCCTAGCATGCTATTACAGTTGTCTGAATGTTGAATATAGAGTATAGGAAAGAGGAGAATGATAGCCTCTAAATAATACTAAATATACACATAGTGAGGTTAGGTAGTTAAACAAATCAAAGGAATTAAATCAAATTAAGTAAATAGACTGGAATCTTTATACCCCAAGCTTTAAAAGCCTGCAATTGTGTGGTTAAAGTATGTTTAGCAGTTGCTGTTTTTGAATAGGTATGTTTGCAATTCTGTCAGTATGGTTTTGAAGAGAAGTTTTGGGTCCCAGCACATGTAACTAGTCTGAAACAGCCTGTTTGCACTCAGTTTATGGAACAATCTTTTGGTGCTCAGTTTGTGTTCTCTTTGAAATAATAGCCTCGACTGTGTTAAACAATGTTTGCGTAAAACAAGACCTCTGTAGATTTAAATGTTATGATCTATTCAATGCCTTGCCACAGGCAAACTCTTACCCCCCACAATAAACTTTAATGAAGCATAACATCAATATGTTTGACATTTATCTCCCATCTCCACATCTGGTGTTTGTTGTTGATGCCCCAAAATGGCTCCTCATGAGGCCAGAATCTGTGCCAGTTTTCTGTTTTGGAATGAGGAAATGAATGAATGTTGTGTGGTGTAGTCAGTAAGTATTTTGCACAAAGTCAGTGGGCGACCGTGTTTGCCCTGTTATGATGTTACCAGGAATTGGAAGAGATCTCAATTTAATCATTATTTTTATGCTTGTTCCCTTCCAAATGAGTGAGAGCGGGCATTACTCTGAGCTCCGAGTCATTACGTCGAGCTGATTTTGACTGTTTTTGCCAACATTCCCCAGGCATGCCTATGCAATTTCTTTATGTCACACATGCCTGTGTGTGTGCTCATTTGAGAAGAGATTTTAATCTAGCCAAGCCCTAACCCAGCAGCAATACAGCCACAAATATCTTGCACAAGGGAGAGCCAGAGAGACAGTAAGAGACTCTCTGCCACTGCAGGGTCAGAGATTACAAACTCAATTGTACTTTGTTGGGTGACATGTCTGCTCAGCAACTTCCTGCTAGGGACATCAGAGGGAGGAAAATATGGAGAAAGAGGGGGAGGCAAGGGAGGCTGTTCATGCTTCCAGAGCTATTAATCTTCCTCTCCTTTTGTGCAGCAAACTACAAAAACGTTTAAGCTTTCACTTGGCCATCAGGACAGTGAGTTGGATTTGTCCCTGTATATACTGGTCCAACTGTCATAACTATCAAAAAAGAAAAATGAAAAACAAATAAAATAAATCACTGATGATAGTTTAAAATAAAAAAAAACTTGGAGATATTATGAGCTATATTTTTCATAATAACAATGTATCAAATGACAATGTGTAATGTCATGATGTCAGAAATGCTCATACTGTTGAGCCTACTGATAATTATCACCCAATCTGCTGCTGCCATCAGCTTTATAGAGCTTTATAGTAAGTTTCAGCTCTTTGTTTAGTTGTCTGGCCCTGAACTTTATTGCTTTTGTTCATTTTCGCATTCTCATAGGGTTGTTTTTTTGGCTGCAGCAAGCAGCTGTTCAGAGAAAAAGCTCTAAAAAAATCCACTGCACGCTACCTGTCAGCACCAAACAGCAAACAGACACACTTGGGGACTAGCTGTTTAGCAGCTAAAGAGCCATTTCCCTTAGGAGCTGATAGAGATCAAAAACAGCTAAACAAGAGTGAATATTGGACTTACATTCACCAGGTGGACAGAAACACGACTCCAGATGAATCATCCATGACTTCGTAACTGCTGGATGAAATAAGAAACTCTCTGCTAACAACTTGTTACCTCTACTCCCAAGGGGCCAAAAAATAGTGAATGCAGGTTTAAACAAGTCAGGTACAGAAAAAAAGTGTTCCTCATTGATATCTATTTTGTTAAATGTACCCTGTGGAGTTTTTTGTCCTCTAGTAGTACAATGCACCAAAGAAAAGGCTGGAAACAAGACGTAGATGTAAACAATGCAAGATTGTAAGAATTAGCTTTACAAGTGTTTTATAGAAAAGTAAGCATTGTTAGATGTTTGTTAGACCTGAAGGATCCACACAATGAGTTTTGGTGAGCAACACTGAATGTAATCATAACTTTAATTTATTTACAAGAAAACTCCACAGGGCCCTTTTTAATAACAAAGCTCTAATCAGGCTTATTTAGACCCATGATGATGAAAACTGTAATATTATGCAAATTGGCCAATCCAATAACATTCATCATTAAGTTCCTTATTTGAGACATTTTACACAATCCTCCCATATGATAGATCCTGTATAATAGTTGTCTTATATGTCTGTTACTCATTTTATTTTGGACTCACTCCTCCAAAATATTTTAGTAATTATAAATGATCACGGAACAGCTTGAGTGGTCAAATAATAAACAATTCAGAACTCAAGAGGACTGGCAAATGTTTCTTCCATTCGGCTGTCTTTCTAATACATCGATGGAATCTGTTAAGAGGTTGTGTCCACAAGCTGTTTTGGTAATAAACCGGTTAGGTGCTGCCAGCTGTTGTCACGGGCATCCAGTGTTTGTTTTTGCAATTATTGTCAGTGCCAAGGAAAATCAATGGCAAACACTGGGAGAGAGAAAGAGCTAGACTGAATCACCTTTCAGTTTTACAATTTTGCCAAGTTTACAATATTTAGATTTCAGTGTAACCAGTTAATGTGTTCATTATACCACACCATAACACCTGCTGTACTCATGAGTACATTTAAGGGAGTGTGTAATCTGATTGGTCATAAAAAGCAAGAGTGAGAAATGTTTAGTGTCTGTAACAGATCAGAGGTGTTTATACTGTGTGTTAGGTCCAATGTCATATTTAATGTTCATCTAAGCGCTCCTTTTTGTCTTCAGTGCATTGGCTCCATTCGTCTCACTCTCTGGATATCTTAATACCACAATACAGGGAATTGTGCCTTGTTATGAGCTGCTGACTGTTTAAATGGCAGGAGGAGTGTGATCATTACTTTCAACAAGGCACCAGTGATGTGTGCTTGGGGAGGCAGGGAGTTCGCAGTCTGCCCCATATACACCAGGTACCTGTTTGCGATTAAGCAGGATTTACATCAAAAGCAATATGCTGCTCCTTTGTGTAGTGTTGGCTCTCTGAAGTGTCTTTGTCTTTATGCTCAACTCTTTTGGACCAGCTTTCAACTGTGAAACTGAAGAGTGGCAAGGTGAAATTACAGAGAGTGTATTTGGTCTCAATGTCTACGGAGACACCTAAAAAAAAAAAAAAAAAAAAATCTCTCTAGAGATCTTAAAAATCAGTCTATTTTCACCAAATACAGCAACTTAAGTATGTTTTATATGCAACTCCCTTAAATGTCACAATGAAACTTTTAAGCCTAATCAAGTATTGTTATGCTATGCTTTCATCAAACCAGCAGTCACATTACAGTACAAGTAAATATAATGAGCATTGTTCCCAGGGCACAAACATGGGAACTGTGGTCGGTAGTTTAGCTTTGCTCACTAGCCAGGAAAACAATGTTAATCTATTGAATGGCTGTTCAGATTTGAACATTCATTAGCCATTGGCCAATGGGTACAATGTTAATTTGTACCCTGATTGTTCCACGTGTCTCAGTTTAATAGGAAAAAAACATGTTTTCATGTATGATTACTGGTAAAGGAGTCAACAGTGATTCAGCATGCAAAAGAATTGTTAGTATCCTTTGGTATACATAACACTTTTGCTGTTTTTTACTGATCAATTAAGAACAAAAAAATGCATTTTATTAGCAAATACTTTCCTAACTGAGCAGCACTAAGTGTTTATGCACCCTTTGAGGTACATAACACTGTTTTCCTGGCGAGGAAGATTTTATACATTCATCATGCTTTTGTGAATTTGGTCTAAATCCATAGATGAGACTTTTTTTTTTTTTAGATAGATTTCAATATAAGGGTTAGGGTTAGTAATAATGAAGGTGTTTAAATGCAAAGGCATGATGTAAAACTTAACATAATGTGCTAATGAGTAATTATAAATGAAATGAAAATGGATATTATTGAGAAATGATAAGGAATTTGCTGTGTTACTCCTTTCACTAGCAGCTTCAACTATTTCCTGACATGCCTGTGCCATATTTTGTGAAATTTCATGAAGCATATAGTGCACAAGCTCCTTCGCCACGGTCCACTGGGCTGAAAACCCATCAAATGCTTTTGCAGGCTCAGTATGTGAAGTGGAGTATTGATTTACATGCAACATCATTCTCTTTCCTCTCAAATTTCTGGTGGTCAGTGCAGCAAAAGTAAGATTCAGCATAAGTGCTTGAATAATGATGGCACTTCACTTTAAACTGCAGTTGCTAGTGCCGGGTGTTTAAAATCATTTAATTGCAGATGAACAGTATCTTTCGTCATGTCAAGGGAATACACATTTTTTTCCATTTGGATTGAGAGCTTTTTTCTGTTTTCTGTGAGTCATTTCGAGTCCAGATGTCATTGTAATAATATTTGAATTGCCCAAAAGAAAGTGAATCATCGACTCTGTCTGACCTTCGCAAGTTCAAATAAACCTTGGAAGAAGCTACGTAGCATTTAATAGAAATTTGGATAATACAACTGGCACTTCAGCATGTCGTCTCAGTTTATCACCTTGCAGCTGTTTGCTCAGTTTTTTTGTAAAAGGATATAATTTAATGTAGGAGGGAGATGATGAAAGGTTGTTATACACACAACCACAATCCAAACATGTGCAGAAAGTATCTACAAGGCTTTTTTTT